>NC_056751.1:601847092-601997092 GCF_019279795.1 Protopterus annectens
ATGAACCTATGAGTGTTCAGAATTACTTCTGATTTGCATAATGAGTATGTTAAAGGTAAAACGAGCATGAGAAAAGTCAAGTGAGCATAACAAGTACAGTAAAAAGGCAAATGGAGCATGGAAAAGCAAAGCGACTGCATTTTTGTAGTAAATGACCATGTTTTTTTATATGAGTTACTATGTCGCACTGACTAAAGCTTTTCAAAGTATAACTAGAGTTCGAGGTATTTCAATGTGTGCAAAGTGTTTGCAGCGTGTGCTTTATTACAGTACAATTATTTGGAAGAGTTAACTGTGTGCAAAGTGCAGTCAGAATACATTTATTTCAAGAAGTTTCTTGTGCTGTGTACGGTTCATTTGCAAAGTGCCATCATTTCAAAGTGTTTCTTACACTTTACAGAGATATTTTGCAAAGTACAGTCTTTTTGAGAAGTTTCTTGTGCTATGTATAGTTCATTCTCAAAGTGCATTCATTTTGAAGTGTTTCTTAAACTGATAAGAATGGTTTCACAAAGTACAACGATTTCAAAGTGTTCTTGTGATACGGAGACATATTTGACAAAGTGCAGTTATTTTCAAGGGTCTATTGTGCTATTGAGCATAATTACAAGTTTATGGCATACATTTCTGACAAATGTGTGTATATATTTGTACGTAATTCCAAGGGACTTTATTACTGTGTGTTGGCATGGCAGAGGCATTTCGCAGACCCGGTCCTCTTGTGTTTGATCATAATATTGCAGAGAATTTGGGAGTGTTTGAGCAGGGATACAATATTTTACAAGCAGCTTTTTCTAATAAAGATGCACGTACAAGGCCATTTATTCTGCGTATTCTAGCGGGGTCAGAAGCTATTGAAAGAGAGTGTTCATTTCTGTATGCACCAGCAGTATATGCAGGAGAAGGGAAAAATGTCATATTGTTGCACAAGCTGAATCAAGGGAGGAACCAGAGTCCTTGAAAAGTACATTTTGAGAAATGTGCAACCCCTAGACAAATGTTACATTGGAGAGGCATTTATTTTATACAAGAGACCAAACACCAGGAAAAACTTTTGCAGCTTATATTACTAACTTCAGAAACAAGGCTAAAATGTGCAGATTTGGTGATTTGAAAGATGAGTTGATAAAGAACAGGCTTGTATGGGGTGTTAATAATGCTGCAGTGAGAGAGATTTTGCTTCGAGACAGTAATTTAATGTTGAGCACAGCCTGAGATTTGTCAAATACACGAGCTTACAGAAAGGCACACAAATATGCTTGCAAGTGATAAGAGCATGGTTTCAGCAGCTTGTAGAGCAAAGGTAGACAGCATGCAGCACATGGCTAACAGAAACAGGCCTAAGCACATGGCAGCTGCAACTCCTGCGGGATTTCCAGTGGAGCCCATATCTTTCCAGCAAGTTCTAAGACTAGCTGAGCAAAATGGACATGCTCAGTGCAGCACAAGGATGAGTCAGCAAAACCAAATTCAAGTCTCATTGTTAACTGTCGTAATTGTGGTGCCAATCACGAGTCCAAAAGAGATAAGTGCTTAGCATTTGTTAAGCAATGCCACAAGTGTAAAAAATGAAACCACTTTCAAAAACTTTGTAAATCAAACAAGTCTCATTCAATTATTAAGAAAATTCACTCAAAAAAACAAGTTGATCATATAGAAAGCTGCAGCTGTACTTTCTATGTAGATGGTGTATCAGAGGTTGGTGGAAAGGTTAATGCAGTAGATTTGTTGGCAAAAAAGGAAGTGTTTTGTACTGTCCTGATTAATGGTAAACCCACAGAGTTCAAAGTGGACACTGGCTCAAAGTGCAATGTTATGTCAGCGGAAACATTTGCTAGAGTAAGAGCTGGTGAAGAACTTAATTTGGCCAATTGTGCTAAACTAGTTGCTTATGGGGGTGAAGAGATTCACACTGAAGGCTCAGTAGTGCTTTCATGCTGTTCAGCTGGAAACTGTTACAGCTTGGAATTTTTATGTAGTCAAAAGACCTGTACAGTTATTATTAGGTGTCAGAGACAGTTTAAAAATGAAACTTGCTTTCTTTTACCAAGGAAGTCCATTATGTAAGCACATGTCCTAGTTACAGTTTCACAAATGCTATTTTCACAGATTATGCTGATTATTTTGAAGACAAGCTAGTTAAACTTCCAGTTGTGTACTCCATGAAATTAGACCCAGAGGTTAGACCAGTGAGAAGAGTTCTGATAGCTATGCAGGACAGAGTCAAAGTCCAGTTAGATAAAGTGGTACAGGAAGGTGTGATTTGCCCAGTTACAGAACCAACTTGAATGGTTGTTTTCCATGGTAGTCACTCATAAGAAAAGCTTAGATGAAATCAGAATATGTATTGACCCAAGACACTTAAAGCATTTAAGAGACCCCACCATCCTATGCGTACAGGTTTTTCTTTCTTAGATGCAAAGCGTTCATTTTGGCAACTAATGCTTGATCGCAAATCTTCACTACTGACTACATTCAGTACGCAATTTGGTAGATAAAGGTTTCTCGGAATGCCTTTTGGAATAAATTCTGCCAGTGAAGTCTTTCAGTGTGCAATGGAGCAACTTTTTTTCAGGCTATCCGTGTGCTGTATTAGTGGATGATTTACTAGTTGGAGGCAGTGGTGAAGCAGAGCATGACATAAATCTCAAGAAAGTTCTGAAAGGATCATGTGAAGTGAATCTAAAGCTCAATCCTCTGAAATGTAAATTCAGGCTACCAGAAGTTACTTATGTTGGTCATTTATTTATGACCAGATCCTTCCAAACAAACAGTCATTCTTGAGATGCCAGCTCCAGACAATGTCCAAGCCTTACAGCGTTTTCTTGGTATGGTTAACTGTTTGAGCAAGTTTGCACCAGACTTAAGTGAATTATCCATGTCCTTATGAGAGTAGATATGCAGTTACCTGGTCATGGTTGGAACAACACCAGAGAGCAATTGATGACTTGAAACAGAAAATTGTTTGTCCGTCTATGTTAAGATACTATGATGTCCACAAACCAGTAATTCTTTCCTGTGGTGCTTCAAAATTCGGTCTTGGTGCAGTTCTTCAAGAGGGCAGACCAGTAGCCTATGCGTCTAGAACTCTTACCCAAACTGAAATGCAGTATGCTCAGATTGAGAAGGAATTTTTGGCAATTGTGTTCGCATGTTCGAAGTTCCATGATTATATTTATAGCCAAGCTGTCAGATTGAGACTGATAATCAACCTTTAGTCACTATTTTAAAGAAGCCTATGCGTACAGTTTCAGCAAAACTACAAAGAATGGTTCTCAGATTTCAAAAGTACAAATTCAAAATAGTCTATACAAAAGGCAAACTGCTTTACCTGGCTGATACCATATCCAGATTGCCCAGAAATACCACAAAAAAGCTTGATGCAGAGAATTTTGACTTCGATGTCATGGAAGCGTTTAATTTTTCTACCACAAGACTTGATGAGCTAAGAGATCATACAAAGACTGATCCAATTTTGCAAAAGCCACACCACTTCATCAATGTTGGATGGCCGTCAAAGCGATCTTGTGTACTAACAGAAGTGCAGCCTTATTTTTCTTACACAGATGAGATGTTGATGGAAGATCATCTTCATTTTCAAAGATCCTAAAGTTGTCGTTCTTACTTAGAATCATAGGAGGTTACTAGGCTATTGGCCCTGAGGCCTGTACAAGCCTAGCCAATAATTTAGCCCATGTTCCAACAAGTCAGCACCCTATGTCACTGTCCAGCAGGGACACAGGTGGAATCCCAGGGGTGTATTTTTTGTTCCCCATCCAGTTATTCAGGCTGTGCTTAAAAAGAGTTAATGAGGTACTCTGCTTTACGTGGAGAGGGAGTCTATTCCACAGAAGGGGGAGTCTCTGGGAACACAGATCTGTCCCGCCAACAAGTCCTGTTGAAGTCACAGACCAGGTTGAGGTCACGCGTGTGGGTTACTCGAGTGGAGCTTGACTTGCGAATATGCAGCAGTCCCATCAGGGCAGGGTCTTAGATTGCTTTGTATGCTGACAGAGATTACCTGTGATGAGTCTATAGGAGACTGAGTAGAGGGACAGGGCTTTTAGCCTGTCTGTGTAGGGTAAATGTTTGAGGTCCTGGGTTCTCTGGGTGAGAAACCTCTGTGGTCCCTCCAGCTGCTGCATGTGCTTTGTGAGGTACATGCCGAAAGGGGTATTGTACTCAATAATGGGTCTTATGAGGGAAGAATACAGGGAAGTTATGACCACCTTGTCCCTGGATGAGATACCCTTACTAATGAGGTGGGCCATGTAGAAGGTTTTTCGTACAACGGCGGCAGTATAGTGGTCAAAATCAGTTTACTATCAACCTGGGTGTCCAATTCCCTCATGACTGATTGCTTGCTTAGGACCTTATTATCAATGTGATAATTTGTGGGATGTCACTCTCCCCAAAGGGGATGATGCTTTTTTTGGCATTCAGTTTGAGGCTGTTTCTGGCACCAGTCATTTCTTTGGTTGGCAGTCATCTGCAAACTTGGTCAGCCGTAGCCCACTTAATTTGGCATGCATCTCTGAGAAATATATCCCAAACACCAGAGGCCCCAAGAACAATCCCTGGGGTACGCTGCTTGTTAAGGGTTTACTAATTGAGGTGGCTTCCCCTGTTTTGATTAGGTGGGTTCTGTTAGTGAGCCAGTTTGCTAACCATCTGGTAACGTATGGATTGATGCCTAGTTGAGACAGTTTATCTATTATACCCGAGTAGGGAATAGTATTGAAGGCTTCGGCCAGGTCAAGGTAGGCGGTGTGCACCATCTTTCCCTCATCTATGACCTTGGTGACTGTCTCAAAGAATTCGACCAAATTTAACAGACATGATCTCCCACTGACAAAATCAAACTCTGTGAGATTGTGTCTAGAGCTTGCCAGTGTCCTTGTTAATGAGGTCCATGATAATCTGCTCCATGGCCTTGCAGATCAGGCTAGTTAGGCTGATGGGTCTATAATTTCCTGGATCGGTGGACGCGCCACCTTTGTGCAAAGGGATGACCGTAGCTGTCCTCCACTTGGCTAGGACGAAGCCGGCACTCAGGCTTTGGTTGAATAGGGTGCCTAATGGTGCTGCAAGTTCCTGCCTGAGTTCATGTAGGATGCAGCCTGGGATGTTATCAGGTCCCATGGAGGCTGTATTTTTTTGCCTTAGAGAGGGCAGTGATGACTTGCACCTGAGACAAAAGGGGAGGGGGCAGGGACTGGGGATGTCCTGTTTTACTGATTGGGACAAAGGAGTGAAGTTTTCAATGAACCTGTCTACCAGCAGGTTGGCTATATCTACAGCATTTGTGTATGTGGTGTCCTTGTCCACCAGTTCTGAGCATATCTGGGTGCTTCCCTTGAGATTGCGGACATATGTGAAGAAGGTCTTATGATTGTCTTTAGTAGATGTGGCTAGTTTGGACTCTGCTTTGAAGGATTTCACTAGTGCTCTTACTTGCTTGTTCAGGCTAAGGAGAGATTGCTTCCAATTAGACACCTGCTCCTTCTTGGTCCTGGACAGCAAATTTTTTTTTCTTTTATTATAGAATTTGTTTACTGTAGATGTCCACCAGACAGGTTTACTCTTCCTTGAGGGGGATGATTTTGTCCTGTCTGGTATTCCTGATTCTGTGCAGCTATATAAATACTCATATAGTACTTGGTGTAGGCTTGGACATGTGTGCCAGTTCTTTTGGAGGGGGTGGAGGCTATGAAGCTGTTTATACCTTCCATCAGGAGGTTGTGAGTTGTAATCAGCTTTGGAGAAGTTTTTTTGTTTGACCCTAGCTGGGGGGGGGGGGGGGGGGTCGAGGGAGATGGTGACTTCGAAAGTGACTGCTTTGTGGTTGGATCTTACCAGGGATGATGACACTATAGAGATGCTGCAGTGGTTACTCATGTTTATTACCAAGTCCAAGATATTTCCATCTCTTGTGGGGGTGTCAACCAACTGGTCCAAGGCATTTGTATTGACGAAGTCAAGGAATCTCTGGGCATTTGTGTTTTGTCATGAAGTCTGTGGTTGGATAGTTAAAGTCGCCCAGGATCAGGTTAAAGGGTTGAATCGTGATAGATTCGAAGAGGTCCAGATAGGTGGAGTGAGCATCTTGAGTCAAAGTTGGAGGCCTATAGCTAGTTATGATTTGAATAGGGGTCTTGTCAGTTGCTCATTACAACATGAGTACATCCAGATTTTGCATTGTGGCAAGCCAGGTTTCGAAGCTACCAAAAGAAGGGCAAGAGGACTAGTATTTTGGCCTTCTCTGTCAAAAGGTATCGATAAAGTACTTTCATCTTGTTCAGTATATAGTACTAAACCACATTTGCAAAAAGAACTTCCACTTCTAAGCCAGATGCCTGAACTACCTTGGTCAACAGTAGCCACTGACATATTCAGGTGAAATAGTCAACATTAATTAATGTTGGTAGACTCTTATTCGAACTCTTATTCAAATTGGTTTGAGATTGATCTGCTGCCTTACCTAACGTCCATTACTGCGATTACTAAGCTGAAATGTCATTTCTCAGTCCATGGTAGTCCACATAAAGTTATTTCTGACAACGGTGCCTAGTTTTACCAGTCAGCTATTTCAGAAATTTGCAAAAGAATGGGACTTTATCCATATTACCAGTAGTCCTGAGTACCCACAGTCAAACAGCCTAGCTGAACAAGGGTGACAGTAATGATGTTTTCTTGAACTTGCTTAATCTCAGAAATAATACCCCGTGACAATTTACTTGGCTCACCAGCTCGGAGACTTCTGTCTAGGCAAACCAGAACAACTTGCCCATTATTTCCAATTTGTTGGTGCCTAATGCTAAAAACACTAGAGCAGTCAAAGCCCAGCTGTTGAAAAAGCATTAATTCAGAAGTCCAACTATGATAAAACAAGCAGATTTCTTCATCCAATGAACGAAGGAGAGATGGTGAGGATGCAAACGGTGAAAGATTTTGATCGAATTGGTCAAATGAGAGGTTTATGTGCCGAGCTGAAATTTTACTCAGAATTTGAGGGTATAGAATACAGAAGAAATCGCAGGCATCATCTTCCGGTGTCTGAATTGATATCGCAGCATCGTACCTGTGATACAGACTCTAGATCTCAGAGCAACCTAAACGATGTTCCTGTTGAAGGATATGTCTCAATACCCATTCCTGTTCCTGATGATGTCCCAGAAGTTGAACATTCATTAAAGACAGTCCCTGTTGCTAAACACAGTCCTAATTTTTATGTCATACAATCAGGTCGTATTTCCAGTCCTAGTGTAAAATACAAAGCAACCTGGACATAGTTGTTTCACTTGTAATTAGATGTTCATCGTGTTTCACTGTTGCAGTCATGACTGTAGGGTTCTCCCCTGCCGGCAGGCAGCCCTCAATTAGTTCTGTGTAATTGCATGTGAAAGGATTATTTCTGTACAACTACATCAGTAATTATTGTCATTATTGTGCATGACTTATTTCTCAAAGAGGGAGGATGTAGAAGAGCAGTGTGTGTTGTGACTTTAAGAAGCATTTCAAAATTGAGGGTACATACGTTTAAATAGAGAGCACGTGCAGGCAGCAGTGCCATTGTGAGTGAACAGCCAGTGTGTTAACATGTATGAATGCAGTAGTCAGTCTTTTTATAAGTTTATTTAAGTTTAAGTTAATAAGCATCAATCCTTGTGTTTTTGTATGTAATAAATCACTTGAATTGAACCCAGCATCTGTTTTACTATGACCAGATGAGCAACAACTAGCATGTTCTTCTGACATCCATTCCCCTCTTGCTTTAAGGTCAGAGAATGATGATACTCTTTCTCCATATTTTCTTGCTGTGGAGCTTTCTTTTTGCGATGCCATAATACAAATTATGGGGTACTTTCTGTGGGAAAGTTCCCAAATGTCTGAGGTCCAAAAGAGGTATTATGTCCTCATATGGATGGAATTTCCCAGGCCTTCTGTAGTCCCTTCTGTGTTGGAAATCCTCTTGGATACCCTTTCTTCTAATTCACAGGCTCCTGAATCTCAGACTCTCATCTTAAGAAACCTTTCTCTGACCCTACAGTAATTTCTCTTTCTACTGACAAACCTTCCAAATTGCTGACTTCCTCTAACATTTTCCCCTGTGACAACAATGGTAGGGTTATGGATAGGTATGAGAAAAAGTATGTACCTCGGCCACTCAGACCTTCAGAGCCATGAATTATGAGACCCATATGACCAGGTTTGTGCTGGCTCTTCATTCTAAACTTGGTGTTTTAACTAACATGCTTGCCTCTGAAGCGAAGACTTCTGCCATTTCCTTATTGAGCTGTGCTTTTCATGTGGCTGATCACTCTTATCAAATGCAGTTAGAATGCTGCTGATGCCTCTTCTTGGATGTGTGCATCAGGGTCTGTTATACGATGGTACTCCTAGCTTAGGTTGCAAGCTTTCCCTGTAGATATAAAGGCCAAGTTGTTGGAATCTCCCTTGGACACTCAGAATCTGTTTGGTTCTTCTTCTGCCTTATAGTATAAAGGGAAGGTTATGCAGGAGCTCTTGCAGATTTTTTTCTTTCCCCTATCCCTACATTTCAAAAGAATTATCCTTCTAAGTCTTCTTTTGTGGGTAGGCAGCAGAAACAGCCCTTGAGGAGCAAGAGAACTTTAAAATGTTGCCTCCTGATAAGCCTGCTCAGGATTCTAGAGGTAGGAACCCCTCTTTCCCTGGCAAGTATGCATCCGTTTCTCAGTCATCCTTCCCCACCCCTCAGCCAGATTCCTTTTTTCCCTGAAGTTGACTCTTTTTTTTTTTCATCTGGCAGCAGATCACCACGGATTCCTGGGTTCTTTCCATAATCCAGAAAGGTTTCTTCATAATTTAGAAATCCCTTCCACCCTTTTCATGGATTCAGCCTCCACACTGCCAGCTTCCTCACTTTCCTACTATTCTTCAGGGCCTTTTAATCCAGAGAGCTATTCAGCCTGTTCCATCCCCTCATGGAGGCACAGGGTTTTATTCCAAAATGTTCTTGGTTCCCAAGAAGGAGGGATCCTGGAGGCCCTTTCTGGATCTCTCATTTCTTAACTTTATTGAACTCCCCTCTTTTAAAATGTTCTCTCTCTGATCCCTATTTCGCTTGCTGCTGCCTGTGGTGTACCTGGTTTCTCTGGATCTGAATGATGCTTATCCCCACATTTCTATTCAGTCTCTCTTCAGGAAGTTTTAATGGTTATCTGTTTCTTCCTCATATTATCACTTCTCTGCTGTGCCTTTTGGTCCCTCTACTGCATCAATTATCTTTACAAATGTCTGGCTGCTGTCATAGCTTACCGCAGACTCTATGGTGTCCACATTTTTCCCTATCTATCTGGATGACCTTCTTATTCAAGCCCCTTCTCAGCAGCTTCTTGCACACAATCTCAAGTTTACTGTACTTCTGCTTCACAGTAGTGGGGTTCACTATTAAGCTCAAGAAATCTGTTCTGTCCTCTTCACAGAATCAAGTGATCCTGGGGTGCAGGATTCAGATCTTTCATATGATGCTTTTCGTCCTCCTCCAAAGATCATAATCTTGACAGCTTTTTAGCAGTCTAGTCTTCCTTTGCAAGTCTTGTTTGCAAGAGAGTTTCTGCAGACCCTGGCACACATGGCTTTCACTATTCCTATCGTTTCTTTTCCCTGGACTCCACACAAGGAAGTTTGTAGTATCTTAAGGCAATTTGGTTACAGCATTGTGATCCTCTGGACTTTCCCATTCCTTTCTTGCCTTGTCTCAGACAGGAGTTTCTGAGGTGGATTTGTCAGATTTCTCTGAATCTTGGCTTGCCTTTTCAAGATGTCCTTCAAGAATGCAACTGCAGTCATAACATATGGGTTGTCCTGCCTCAGGCAGCCCTCGGTCGGCCGAATTCCAAAGTCTGGGTCCGGCGTCGGCTGGTGTCGCCTCCTCTCCGACGTCACAACGGCTGGAGTATAAAGGCATCGGCCGACGCCATCTTCTTCAGTCTTTCTTGCCGTGCGGTGCCCGAAGCAGAAGCAGTTCGCAAGTGCCGGTTGGTCAGCTCCTGTGTTTTCAGTACCAAAGTCATCTAAAAGCAAAAAACGTAAGGACCGGGACCGGCATCCTCGGCCCACGTCTTCCACCGATATTACTCCTAGAACCTCCGCTAGTGCTTCGGTCCCTGCGGAAGCGGTAATTCAGCCGCTCCAGGCCGACGACACAGCTTTAACTAGTCCTTCGGTCCCGGAGACCACGCTGGTGCCGGTTGTTGATTTTCCTCCGGATACCGAAGTTCTGGATTTACCCAACACCATTCCAGTGGACAAGGTCACTCCTGCACATGGGGCTGCTAGGCCTCCTGTATCTATGTCCATCAAGGCCTTTGCACGTGCTAAGGCCGCCAGCCAGGCTAAGGCCCATCCTAAACCTGCTGTCCAGGCCCCCTCTTCTGATAAACAGATTATGTCTCTTGCTGCAGACCTAATTTCCCTTATCAGGGGGTCTCAGCCTCACCCAGACAGAGGTTCTCAGCCTCCTGCAGAGAAAAGGCCTAGAACTGAGCAGACTGAAAACCTCTCTTCAGATGAGGCCTCTGGGGATTCTGAGCATTCAGATATTCCAGAAGAATCCTTCCAGGCCTATGAGGACTCTGATGCTGAGGAATCAATTCCCTCTGCCTCTCCTCCAGAGGATTTCTCTTTTGGTGAAGTCCTGCACTCAATGAGGGAACATTTCCAATGGCAGGGTCAGGAATTCTCTGATTCCAGGAAAAGGCTGCACCTTCCTTAAGCTTCCCCAGCACAGACCTTTAGCTATTCCTCCTGTGATGGATGTTTTGGATGATGTTTTCTCCGATTCCAGTGCTAACCCTGACTCGCTCCCCCCTGCTCCTGTCAAGCCAGATAGATATTACAGAGTCCCTGACACTCACAAACATCTTTTTAAGGCCCACACCATGGATTTAGAAACTATTTCACAGGGTCCCAAGGGATTGGCTACCTCCACTGCCAAGAATCCTTTGCCAGCGGATAGGGAAGCCAGGTCTTTGGAGAGATGGGGTAAAAAAGTTTATACCTCTACCACCCTAGCCATGAGGTCTCTTAACTGCCTTTTTCACATGTTTCAGTACCAGGACTTTTTACTGGATGATTTGCAGAAAAAGTTAGCCTCTCCTGAGCCTATTGACAGAAAGGCATTGCAGGATCACATACATAACACTCAGCAGGTTAACAATCAATGTTAAGTTGTCAATCTCGCCTTCATTCTTGCTGGATGGGTTCGGAGCCTATCCTCGGCTCCGACTCGGCCACTGTAACAGCTCGAGAGCTAGTTTAACCGGCTCGAGGCTCCCCTATATCCCACAATGCTAGGCGGTAACTCCTCCGATCTCGTTTGCCGCTATGCGATTGAGGTGCTTTTTTCAACCGGCTCAGGTTAGTTGAATCTTTTGACAGTTTTAGTCAGTCAGACCCCCCCTTCAAGTTAGCTCTTTTTATAACTTTTATAGTTAAATACCTTAATTCCCTTTTAGTTAGTTTTTCACTAGTTACCTATCCTTTGGAGTGTCTGTGTTTCTGTAGGGACTTTTTTGTTTAAAAACTTTAAAAGTTAAAATTTAAAGTTTTATTTTCAGAAGTGTAATTGGTGTGTGTGTGTGTGTGTGTGTGTGATGTCCTTCAAGGATGCATCTGCAGTCCTTACAAATGGGTTGTCCTAGCCTCAGGCAGCCCTTCGGTCGGCCGGATTCCAAAGTCTGGGTCTGGCCTCGGCTGATGTCGCACTTCACCCGACGTCATAGCTGCAGTTCAGCGGGTATAAAGGCATCAGCCGACGCCATTTTCCTCAGTCTTTCTTGCCGTGGCCAAGCAGAAGCTGTTCGCAAGTGCCGGTCGGTCAGAACCAGAGATTACTACTACCGAATACTTCTAAAAAGCTAAGTACCCCGTTGGGGACTCTTTCTTGCCTCAGCCGATGTCAGAAAAAGTGAATAACTGTTTAACTTGTGGGAAACAAATACCTCATAAAGATTTCCACTCTTACTGCCTACCTTGTTTAGGCCCAGACCACGACGTAGCAGCTTGTCTAGCCTGTGCTTCTTTCAACCGGCGGACGCTTAGACGTCGGTCGGAATTTGCTGAGGAGTTTTTCGGCTCCGCTTTTGCTTACAGTATGCCGTCGGAAACTCCGACTTCGCAATTAACTAAAAAGCGCAAGGAAAAGGACCGACACTCGCGGTCCGCGGTTTCGGCCGAAACCGCGGTTAACCCAACCGCGAGTGTATCGGTTTCGGCTGAAACCGAGTCCACGGTCCTTCCTTCGGCCGAAAGCTTGCCTCCTACCGAGGCCTCATCCAGCATGGCTGAATCTGCTACTGAAATCCCACCTGCTCTTGCAGGTTCACAGGATTTATCTTTTACTATACCTTTAGATATATCTACTCCTGCACGTGGAGCTGCTAGGCCCCCTGCATCCATGTCGATTAAGGCTTTTGCCAGGGCTAAAGCAGCACAATCTACCAAAACTGTGCCTGCTAAGACCCCCTCTCACAGGCCTAGCTCTAGTTCTCAAATGCTTAGTCTAGCAGAGGATCTCATTTCTTTGATCCGGGGATCCCAACCTCACCCTGACAGGGCCTCTCACCCACCTCCAGAGAAGAGGCCTAGAGCAGAGCCCCTGAGCCAGTTTCTTCAGATTACTCCTCTGATGATTCAGATAATACAAACCCTCCAGAGGGCCCTTATTCTCCTTATGAGGACTCTGATGCAGAAGACTCCATTCCTTCTGCCTCTCCGCCTGAGGAATTTTCTTTGGGGAAACCTTGCATGCTATGAGGGAACAATTTCAATGGCAGGGCCAGGATTTTTCAGACTCTAGGAAAAGGCTTAGGACCTTTTTGCATTTGCCACAGCATAGGCCTTTAGCCATTCCTCCAGTACTCACTGTTGTGGATGATGCATTTAATGATGCTTGTACTGCTCCTGATTCTCTTCCACCGCCCCTGCTAAGCCCGACAGGTACTACAGGGTTCGGACACACATTATCATTTGTATAAGGCTCCTTTGCAGATCCTGAAACTATCTCCCAGGGACCCAAGGCTGTAGCAGCTACCTCTGCCAAAACCTCCCTCTGAAAGGGAACCTAGGGCCTTAGAGAGATGGGGTAAAAAAAGTTTACACTTCTGCTACTCTTTCGGCTAGGGCCTTAAACTGTCAATTCCACATGATTCAGTGTCAGGAATTTATGTTAGATCAGTTAACTAAAAACTGTCCTCGCCTGAACCATTAGACAAAAATCTGTTCAGGAAATGGTACATAACATTCAGCAGGTCAGTAATCATTCTTTAAAATGCGGCTATGATGCACTGGAGGCTTCCTTTAGATCAGCTATGACTGGTACAGTGATCAGAAGGCATGCATGGTTAAAAGAGCAGTCCTTACCAGACCATGTTAAATCAAAGCTCCTAGATGCTCCCATGGATAAGCTCAATTTGTTTGGCTCCCCTGCACAGCAGGTGCTGAAGAAGGTGGAAGAAAGCAAAATCTGTCCAGACAGTCAAGGATTTCTTACAGGTCCAGCCTCCAAGGTTTAGTAGGAACTGGCCTTCCAAGAATTGGTCCTTTCCAGACACCTCCAGAGCTCAGAGAGGCAGGAATAGGCGCCCAAGAGGCAGGGGTCAATCCAGAGGTGCCTACAGGGGACGCCAGTGGCAGCCTAACAACCAGCGAAGTACTGCCACAGATCCAGCCACCACCACTTCCACAGGACAATCACAGTGACTTGGCTCTGAGACCGCCTACCAGGGAACAACTAGAAGCACCCTTAGGCGGAAAGCTAGCCTTATTTTCAGTAAACTGGCATCACATCACAGGAGACAAATGGATTTTACAGACAATAGACCAAGGTTACAGGTTTCACTTCCATACTCTACCAAGGAAGAGAGGAATGCCAAACCTACCTCCAAACCAGAAGACAAAAGCTCTAGAACAAATACACCACTTACTAAGGATGAGAGCTACAGAAAGGGTACCGTCTATGGAACAAGGGCAAGGATTTTACTCCAGACTTTTCCTGGTGCCAAGAAAAGAAAACCAATGGAGACCTATTCTCGACCTGTCCGCTCTAAACACATACCTCATTGTTCCAAAATTCAAAATGCTGACCCTACAGCAGCTTCTTCCCATGCTGGGCAAGGAGTCTTGGCTGGTAACTCTAGATCTCATGGAGGCATACCTGCACATCCCCATACGACCAAATTGCAGAAGATACCTCAGATTTCTTGTAGGATCAGAGCATTATCAATTCTCAGCATTGCCCTTTGGCTTATCTACTGCGCCCAGAGTATTCACGAAATGCCTGGTATCAGTAATTGCTCATTGCAGGCTTCAGGGAATTCAAATTTACCCTTACCTGGACGACTGCCTGTTACAAGCGGACAACAAAAACAAATTAGAAAAAGATTTGAAAAAGGTCATTCATCTACTGCAAGCCCTGGGATACACAGTCAATATAAAAAAGTCAAAGCTGATACCATCCCAAAGGATGGGTGGCCTAATGGTTAAAGTGTTTGCCTTGCAAACACAAGGTGCAGGGTTTGAGTCTCACAAGGGATAATTGGCTAGGCTTAAAAATGGCTCGAAAGGGCAGTGAGCCTAGTACTAACCTATGAACCTATTAAGAAACCTATTAACTTTCTTGTGTGCAGAGCTGGACACATCAAATCAAATGGCATCCCTCACAGCAGAAAAACAGAAGCACCTTCCTCTCTATTTCATGGCATTAACACAGCAGAACCAGCTAACAGCAAGGAAAGTCCTGCAAGCCCTGGGTTACATGGCATCCTGCATAATATTGATTCCACATGCCAGACTACATATGAGAAAGTTACAATGGTACATAAGGAATTTATGGTCTCAGCACAAGCACAGCCTAGAAACCCAAATTCCAATAATTCCATGCCTGAAGCAAGAATTCCAATGGTGGGCTCAGGCCTGTCAATCGAACAAAGGGCTGCCCTTCCACAGCACTCAACCAAGCCAGACTATCACAATGGACGCCTCAGACCTCGGTTGGGGGGCACACATGCTGGACAAGTGCATACAAGGCTTATAGACTCAAGACCAGCTGAACCTACACATAAATCAAAAGGAGATGCTGGCAGTCAAACTGGCAATTCAGACATTCAGACCATTTCTTCGACAGGGTCAATTGCTGATAAGGACGGACAACACCACAGTTATGTGGTACATCAACAAACAGGGAGGCACACATTCATACCCTCTATGCCGGATGGCAGTGGACCTCTGGAATGTGGCCCTGAGCTTCAACATTCAGTTACAAGCAATATTTGTACCAGGAAAAGAAAATATACTAGCAGACATCCTAAGCAGAACTACCACGGATGCCCACGAATGGGTGCTACATCCAGACATCTTCAAATCCATTACAGAGAAATGGGGACTACCAGAAATAGACTTATTCGCATCCCCACACAACCACCAATTGAAAAAATTCTGCACGAGGGCATACCACCCACTTGCTTGGAAGGTGGACTGCTATCTTTCAGTTGGAAAAACCTGACAGCATATGCATTCCCACCTCTTCCTTTGATGCACAAGGTGCTATTGAAGATCAAAGAAGACCGTCCAAGGATCATCCTGATAGCTCCAGACTGGCCGAGGCAGCATTGGTACCCATTACTGAGGAGCATGTCTCGGGAACAAATATGGCCTCTGCCCCTAGTTCCCTTACTGTTAACACAGAACAACTTCAAAACCCTGCATCCAAACCTGAAAACACTGCAGCTGGCTGCCTGGAACATTGCATAACACAAAATTACCCAGATTTATCTCAAAGGGTTAAAGACACTATCTTGGAGGCTCGCAGACCCTCAACAAGAAAAACTTATTCAGCAAAATGGAAAAGATATCTCATTTGGAGTGCAACAAAAGGAGTAGATGCATCATTGGCAAACATAGCTAACATCCTGGAATATTTAGCAGAGCTTTTCCACAATGGTCTGTCTTACTCCTCCTTTAAGATTCATGCATCAGCAATTTCAGCAGAATACAACATGGATCCTCCAGTCTTTTCTCAACCTTTACTCAGACAGTTTCTCAGAGGAATTAAAAATGTAAAACCACCAAGGAAACCACCATTGCCAACATGGGACTTGAACTTTGTGTTAGAAAAGTTAACACTCCCCCCTTTTGAACCAGCAGCAACAGCAGAATTACAGTACTTATCTTGGAAGACTGCATTCCTGCTTGCAATCACTTCAGCTAGAAGGGTTTCTGAATTACAGGCATTAATGGCAGTACAGCCCTTCCTTATCTTCCATCAGGATAGAGTGTCCATGAGAACTAATCCTACCTTTATGCCAAAAGTGGTCTCCAGAGTATCTTTAAACCAAGCAATACACCTACCAACATTCTTCCCCAACCCACAGAACAGGGGGGAAAGATTGCTGCATACCTTGGATGTACACAGACAATTGCGCTACTACCTGGACAGAACCAAGAACTATAGAAAAACTGACCAGCTTCTGGTAGCATATGCCACAGGAATGGAAGGAAAAGCAATTTCAAAACAAACAATCTCAAAATGGATAGGAAATTGCATTAGATTTTGTTACTCTTTGATGGAAAGGCAACTCCAGAAAACATCAGACCTCATTCCACAAGGGCTACAGCCACTACTACAGCTTTCTTACGAGGAGTGGCTACCAAAGACATTTTAGAGGCTGCTACTTGGAGCTCCGTGCATACATTTGCCAAGCATTATAATCTGCCTTTATACTCCAGATCCCGAGCAGGTTTTGCCACTGCTGTTTTGCAAGGGATCTTAACTACACCATAATCTCTTAGTGCCTCCTTAGTGCCTCCTCCCCCAGTTTGGCTATGGTATTCTACCCATTTGTAAGGACTGCAGATGCATCCTTGAAGGACATAGTACAGTTTTGTACCTACCATAAATGTAGATGTCCGAGAGGTATGCATCTGCAGTCAGGATTACCCACCCTCCTTCCCCTCTGTGGTACTCCTAGGGTATTTGCCCATCTTGTAGCTAGCTGGGGGAATCTATTATGGTGTATTTGTTTGTATATATGCATATACATGTTTATTTCTATTTGCTCTCTATTGTTTGGAAACATTCGCATTTATCCAAATTTAGCCTTCCTAGAGGGCACCTGGCATCTGGGGCAAGAAACACTGAGGAAAATGGCGTCGGCTGATGCCTTTACACCCGCTGAACTGCAGCTATGACGTCGGGTGAAGAGCGACATCAGCCGAGGCCAGACCCAGACTTTGGAATCCGGCCGACCGAAGGGCTGCCTGAGGCCAGGACAACCCATTTGTAAGGACTGCAGATGCATACCTCTCAGACATCTACATTTATGGTAGGTACAAAACTGTACTTTTGGGATTACACTTTTACTTCTCTTTGGACATGTCCAAAGAATCAAAGGTCTCAGGCTTCAAGAAGTGTGACTCGTGCTGTCAGAAGATGTCTCTGACAGACGGTCACACTTCTTGTGTTTACTGCCTGGGACCTTTGCACCTGCAGGACTCATGTGCTGTTTGCCATGGCTTCAGCCCTAGAGTCCTGCAGGAGCGAAAAAATAAATTAATTCTAAGAGGCTTATTAAAGCCTGAGGGTCCCTCGACTCAGTCATCGGGGAGACCCTCTAAGTCCTCCAGACCTTCGGCTCCAGCCTCTGAGCCGACTTCTGGGGGCTCTAAGTCCATTCGAACATCGGCTCCGGCCGGAGCCGATGAATCTCAAATTCATGTACCTACGGTGTCCTCGGCTCCGGCCGGAGCCGAGGAAGACATAATTGAGTTGGCTCTGATCAAGTTGTCGGAGCCGACAACTAATAAGATGTCCCGTTCTCCATCTATCGGCTCCGCTCATTCGGCTCCAGCTTCACCTTTGCTGTCTGAACGGAGCCATAGATCCCACTCTTCTAGGTCTTCCAGGTTATCGGACCATGACCTTCAGAGAGTAGTGAGTCGACTTCTTAAGTCCGAGGCACTAGCCCAGATGCTTCAAAGTCCGACTCAACAGTCGAAGACTATTCCCACCACTCAAAATATTCCTCCTCTGACTCTCTTGAGTTCGGAGCCGGGGTGGTTCGGACCCGAGACTGTGGTGGCGTCGGAACCGATACCTTTGTCTTCGGTTCCGTCGTCGGCTCCAATGTCTTCCTTGGAAGAATCTCAGCGCCGGACTTCCCTCGTCGGCTCCGAGGGGGCAAGTGGCATCGGACCCTTGTCCGACCCTGCTCTCCCTCTCAGTGCTTCGGTGCTTGTGAGTTCGGCTCCGACATCGGCCTCGGAGCCATCACTGTCTGTGCCGGGGGAGGTTTTCAGTTTTTCGGAACGGAGACCTCCGGCTCTGCCTGACAGGGGTGCCTTTGAGGTCATGAGGAGCGTGTTAGAACCAGGTTCTAATCCACAGTCGGCTCCTTCTGCCCTTCCCTCCATGGTGCCTCCGGTGATTTCTACTCACTCTCTTGTCCCCGACCGTAGAGAGCCAGCTCCTCAAGTTTCCCCTGTGGGGATCTCCTCCTCTTCTGAGGCCTCTCCTGACCCTGTAGGAGAGCCCCCTAGGAAGAGGCAGTGTAAGAGGAAGCACATTGACTCTCCTGAGTCTGTCACCTCTGACACTGATTTAGAGGATTCTGAAGGTTCCCCTCGATGTCATTCAAGGATGCATCTGCAGTCATAACATATGGGTTGTCCTGCCTCAGGCAGCCCTTCGGTCGGCCGGATTCCAAAGTCTGGGTCTGGCCTCGGCTGATGTCTCACTTTCCCCGACGTCAGAGCTTCTGGGGTATAAAGGCATCAGCCGACACCATTTTCCTCAGTCTTTCTTGCAGCGCGGTGCCCGAAGCAGAAGCTGTTCGCAAGTGCCGGTCGGTCAGATCCAGAGATTTCAACTACCGAAGACTTCGAAAAAGCTAAGTACCCCGTTGGGGACTCTTTCTTGCCTCAGCCGATGTCAGACAAAGTAAATAATTGTTTAACCTGTGAGAAACAAATACCTCATAAGGATTTCCACTCTTACTGCCTTCTTTGCTTAGGCCCAGACCACGACGTATCAGCTTGTTTAGCCTGTGCCTCCTTCAACCGACGGACTCTTAGACGTCGGTCGGAGTTTGCAGAGGAATTTTTTGGTACTGATTTTGCATATAAAATGCCGTCAGAGACTCTGACTACACATATGGTCAAAAAACGCAAGGAAAAGGACCGACACTCACGGCCCGCGGTTTCGGCTGAAACCACGGCTAGGCCTACCGCGAGTGTCTCGGTTTCGGCTGAAACAGAGTCCATAGCGATTCCTACTACCGAAACCATACCTTCGACCACCGAGGCCAGAGAGGCCCTGGCTGAGTCGGTTTCTGAACTCCCTACCGAAGCTAGTGTTCAGGATTTGTCCGACACCATACCTTTGGACATTTCTACTCCTGCACATGGGGCAGCTAGGCCCCCAGCTTCTATGTCTATTAAGGCCTTCTCCAGGGCTAGAGCTGCCAAACTTTCAAAAGCTATGCCTGCCAAATCTACATCCCAGAGGCCTTCCTCTAGTTCTCAGATCCTCAGTCTTGCTGAGGACCTGCACCTGGCATCTGGGGCAAGAAAAACTGAGGAAAATGGCGTTGGCTGATGCCTTTATACCCCAGAAGCTCTGACGTCGGGGAAAGTGCGACATCAGCCGAGGCCAGACCCAGACTTTGGAATCCGGCCGACCGAAGGGCTGCCTGAGGCAGGACAACCCATATGTTATGACTGCAGATGCATACCTATCGGACATCTACATTTATGGTAGGTACAAAACTGTACTTTCCCCCTCTGAAGATGTCTCCTTTGCAGACATCCTTGAAATCTTAAAACAGAGGGGGAATTGGCCAGCCCTCAACCCTTCAGAGGATGAATCAGTGTACCTTGAGGCGTTTGGCTCTCGCCCTTCCACCTTCTGGGTGTCCCCTCCCTTTGACCCCCTTATGCAAGTGGTGGCAAAGAAGGCTTGGGTGGCTCCTGACTCAGTGGAACCCACCCCCAGGAGACCATCTAAGTTCATCACGGCCCCCAAGGATAAAGAGTTTCTGACCAAAGGCATCTCTGTTGATGCTATGGTGGTGGCTGCAGCTACCAAGAAGGAGTTAGCTGATCCTTCGGTACCTGTTCATCCTCCTAACAAGGAGTCTAGGTCGATGGACAGGTATGGGAAGCGGATGTTCTCGTCAGCGACCTTTACTATGAGATCGCTGAATTACCTGTGTCATTTTACTCTACTTCAGAGGGACTTACTCAAGGAAGCGAGTGAGATGTTGAAGGACCCAACAGCTGCGGGTTTTCAGGACAGGATGAACTCTCAGCTGGCTACCCTTAATTCTATAACCAACTCCTCCATGCGCCTCCTTTCATATGCGGCTGATGGAGCAAGTAGAGCGGCAGGTACAGGTGTAGCCTTGCGTAGGCATGCCTGGATGCGGCTTTGTAATTTTGCGGACCCCTTTAAGGTGTCCTTCACTAATTCCCTCTTTGATGGATCATCCCTCTTTGGTCCTCAAGTGAAGGAAACCCTGACTAGGTGCGAGACTGATGGCAAAACTCTTTCTGCCGTCTGAGTCTGTTTTTCTACTCCTTCTAGACCTTACTCCAAAGGTCAGAAGGGGGGAAAGATGTGGTTCCGTAAACAATCTCAAGGAGACTTGCCTGACGCACAGAGTCGATTCCTCTCTAGAGGCAGAGGGGGGAACAACAATGGTAGACGCCGTCCCAGAGGCAGAGGGGGCCCGCAGAATCAGGGCAGCCGAGAATCCTTTTCCGACAAGCCTTTTCAGCATCCCTGAGGTGTTGCCCGACTGTCCACCTTTGGAGGCAGTCGGGGGAAGGTTGTCACTGTACCCAAAAGCCTGGTTATCCCTAACTCAAGACAAGTGGGTACAGTCTATCATTTCCGAAGGCTACAGAATCCCTTTCCTTTTCATTCCAAAACTGTCCAAAAAATCCTTTCCAGACGTTCCATCCAGTCAAAGGGAGCAAGCAGCATTAGAAATTTCAAAGCTGCTCGCAAAAAGAGCTATTCAACCAGTGCCAGCAGACCAAGTAGGATCCGGAATCTACTCCAAATTCTTTTTGGTTCCAAAAAAAACAGGGGACTGGAGACCCATTTTGGATCTCGGCAACTTGAACAAGTTTATCAAGAAAACAAAGTTCTGGATGGTCACGCTGCAGTCCATTCTTCCTCTTTTGGAACGGGACAGCTGGATGTGCTCTATAGATCTCCAGGACGCGTACTATCACATCAAGATGAATCGATGCTCCAGGAGGTTTCTCTGCTTCAGGCTGGGAACCAGTCATTTTCAATTCAGAGCCCTGCCCTTTGGTCTCACTACAGCCCCCCGAGTGTTTATCAAATGTATGGCAGTGGTAGCCTCTCATCTGAGACATCAAGGATTCCAGGTGTTTCCGTATTTAGACGACTGGCTCCTTACAGCCCCCACCAAGCATCTTTTACTCCTCGCCAGAGACTACACCTTTCGCACATGTCAGGCATTAGGCATTTCAATAAACTACGAAAAGTCTGTCTTGTCACCTTGTCATGTTATTACTTTCATAGGCGCAAATCTAGACACAGTCAAGATGTCAGCCAGACTCACAGAGCAGAGGATAGCAGACTTACACAAACAGGTTTTTCTTCTTTTGCAGAACAACAAAGTCAAAGCCAGACAGATCCTGAAAGTCTTGGGAATTATGGCGGCGGCCATCCCTCTCCTACCATTAGCTCGCTTCCATATGAGGATTTTGCAATGGATGCTCTTCACACAATGGTCTTACCAAAGCCTTCCAATGTCCCATCCTATTCGGATAACTCAGTCGTGCAAGAGTCATCTCTCTTGGTGGATCACATCTCCTCAGCTCCTCCTAGGGAGACCTTTTGTCCCTCCCCCTCCGGTTGCTACAGTGACAACGGACGCCTCCCTGATCGGGTGGGGGGGGGGCATTTCCAGGGCAGGACAGTCCAGGGCATGTGGCAACCGTTCGAGTGCCACTTGCACATAAACGTCCTAGAGATGAGAGCAGTGCTTCTAGCGTTGCAAGCCCTACGAGTCTCTCTTCCCAAGGGAACTATAGCAATACAAACAGACAACATGTCTGTAGTGTGGTACATCAACAAACAAGGCGGAACCAGGTCTTACCCCCTATGTCGAGAGGCACTCAGACTATGGCAATGGGCGATTTCTTCTCAGCGATTTCTGTTAGCAACGCACATCCCCGGGAAGTCCAATGTGATTGCGGACAAATTGAGCAGAGCTATTCTCATGCCTCACGAGTGGTCTCTGAACAATTCAGTGTTGGAGAAAGTCTTTCGAAAGTGGGGCAGGCCTTGCTGCGACCTTTTCGCTACTCCCCAAAACAGCAAGTGTGACGATTTTTTCACCCTCTTTCCCCACCCAGGCCATCCCAGCAGAGACGCTCTAGTGCACGTTTGGCCCCAGGGACTTCTATATGCCTTTCCTCCCTTCCCACTGATATCCCAGCTGATACAGAAAGCCATCGCTCAGGAAGCTTCTATGATCCTCATTGCCCCTTACTGGCCTCGACAAATTTGGTTCCCCTTTCTCCACCGTTATCTGTTGGAACAACCTTGGCATCTGGACCCAGTTCCCGACCTCTTGACCCATCAGTCGGGTCATTTGCACCACTCCCTTCCCTCTCTGAACCTCTCAGCGTGGTTCCTCCAATTCCGACCTTAGCCAGGCTTCCTTTGATATCTCACTCAGTTAGAGATATCTTGATTGCCTCTCATAAATCTTCCACTCGGAAGATTTATCATAGCAAGTGGAAACATTTCTCCTATTGGGCGCAGTCAAAGAATATAGATCCTTTCACTGCTTCTATTCAAACAGTTCTAGACTTTTTAGCCGAACTTTTCCATGCAGGTTCGTCCCCATCTACCATTAGAGTTCAATTGGCTGCAATTTTGAACTTTCATGTTGGAGTCTCAGAGTCCTCCATTATGTCTCACAAACTCTGCAAGGCCTTTCTAAAAGGAGTCTTTTTACTCAAACCACCAATCAGAGATCCTCCTCCTCAATGGGATCTCAACTTGGTTCTGGCATCCTTATTTCTTCCCCCTTTTGAACCTGCGGCTTCATGTTCTATAAAATTACTTTCGTGGAAGACACTCTTTTTAGTAGCTATCACCTCAGCTAGAAGAGTCTCTGAACTCCATGCTCTGTGTAGTCGACCCCCTTGTCTTGTGTTTCATAAGGATAGGGTGTCCTTACATACTAACCCGTCCTTTTTGCCCTCGGTAGCTTCACTGGCAAATTTGAATCAAACCATTGAGCTTCCTGTTTTCTTCCCTAATTATTCTAATAGGTCAGAACAAAAGTTACACTGTTTAGATGTTCATCGCCAACTTGGGTACTATTTAGACAGGACCAAACAATTCAGGAAATCTGACCAACTGTTTGTTTCTTATGCAGAAGGTAAAATGGGCCTTCCAGTCTCTAAAGTTTCTCTCTCTAGATGGCTTACTTCATTGATTACCCTGGTGTATGAGACAAGACATCAATGATTGCCATCCAAACCCAGGGCTCATTCAACTGGAGCTTTAGCCACTTCTGTAGCTTTCCAAGACAGGCTGCCTATTGATTCGATTTGTTCGGCAGCTACTTGGGCTTCTCCCCATACCTTCATTTCTCATTATAAGTTGGACTTGGCCTCTAGAGACCGAGCCAACTTTGGTTCCACTTTACTCAAGAGTCTGTTCCGATAGGCCACCCGGGACAAGGTGCTAGGGACGTGGTCCCATCCAGCAAGAATGAAGGCGAGATTAACAACTTAACATTTAGAAGTTATGTACCTACCATGACGTTCCATGTTAGTTGTCTTCTTCTCGCCTTCTTTCTTGCGTCCCACCCTCCTTCCCCCTAGCCAGGACAGACCTAGAAGAGTTTTCTTCTTTGTTCCTTATGGAATTTTATTGCTGGCCTTAGCTTTCAAAGGAGATCTGAGGAGTTACCGCCTAGCATTGTGGGATATAGGGGAGCCTCGAGCCAGTGAAACTAGCTCTCGAGCTTTTACAGTGGCCGAGTCGGAGCCGAGGATCAGCTCCGAACCCATCCAGCAAGAAAGAAGGTGAGAAGAAGACAACTAACATGGAATGTTATGGTAGGTACATAACTTCTAATTTTCTTCAGTGTGGTTATGATGCATTGGAAGCTTCATGTAGGGCAGCTATGACTGGGGCTGTGATACGTAGACATGCTTGGTTAAAGGATCAGCCACTGCCAGACCATGTCAAAGTAAAGTTACTTGATGCACCTCTGGAAAAACAGAAGCTTTTTGGTGCTAATGCACAAGATGTGTTGAAATCCATTGAGGAAAAAGCTAAGTCAGTACAGACAGTCAAGGATTTCCTCCAGGTTCAGCCACCCAGATTCAGTAGAAACTGGCCTTCAAAGAATTGGTCCTTCCCAGACTCGGACAAGTTTCAAAGGGGAAAGAACAGGTGTGGCCGAGGCCAATACCGAGGCCCCTACAGGGGATGCCAATGGCAACCTACAAATCAAAGAAGTGCTGCAGCCAGTCCAGCTGCACCACAAGGACAATCACAGTGACTTGACTTTCATACCGCCTACAAGGGCTCAGAGAGAAGCACCCTTGGGCGGAAAATTATCCTTATTCTCAAAGAACTGGCATATCTTAACCAAGGACAGTTGGATTCTGGATTTAATAGACACGGGTTACAGATTCCACTTCCATACTTTACCTACAAGACAAGGCATGCCAAACCTGCCACACCATCAAAGGGCAGAGGCACTCATTCAAGTTTCAAAGCTATTAAGTTTAAAAGCAATAGAAAAGCTACCTCCCCAGGAACAAGGCCAGGGATTCTATTCAAGACTGTTCCTTGTTCCAAGAAAGCAAAACAAATGGAGGCCTATACTGGACTTGTCTACTCTAAATACCTTTCTTATTGTGCCAAAGTTCAAAATGCTGACGTTACAGCAACTCCTTCCCATGCTGGGCAAGGGGTCTTGGCTGGTCACTCTGGACCTCAAGGAGGCATACCTGCATGTCCCAATCAGACAAAGCTGCAGAAGATACCTCAGATTTCTTGCAGGGACAGAGCACTATCAATTCTCAGCATTGCCGTTTGGCTTATCTACTGCGCCCAGAGTGTTCACGAAATGCCTGGCATCAGTAGTGGCACACTGCAGACTCCAGGGAATTCAGATATACCCCTACCTGGACGACTGCCTCATACAAGCAGACAACAGACAAACATTAATAAAAAACTTGGACTATGTCATGCAACTACTACAGGCTTTGGGATACACAGTCAACGTTCAGAAATCAAGGCTACTGCCATCCCAACAAATTATTTTCCTAGGAGCCAAACTGGACACGTAAACACAAATGGCCTACCTCACAGAGGAAGAACAACAGCAGTTACCAGAGTACTTCAAAGGCCTAGCAAAGCTCTCCCAGCTGACTGCAAGGAAACTCCTGCAGGCCCTGGGGTTCATGGCATCATGCATTCTTCTGATACCTTTGGCAAGACTTCATATGAGAAAGCTGCAATGGTATTTGAAAAGCTTATGGTCCCAACACAGCCAAAGCCTAGAGGACGTAATCCCACTTATTCCATGCCTGCAAAAGGAATTCTTGTGGTGGGCTCAAGCAAGTCAATTAAACAAAGGCATGTCTTTCAACAGACCTCAAGCAGGTCAAATTATTGCAACAGATGCCTCAGATCACGGATGGGGGGCGCACATGGAGGGCAGATGCGTTCAAGGTCAATGGACATCAAAGGAAAGACATCTGCACATAAACCAAAAAGAGATG
This sequence comes from Protopterus annectens, assembly GCF_019279795.1. NCBI lineage: Eukaryota > Metazoa > Chordata > Ceratodontiformes > Protopteridae > Protopterus > Protopterus annectens. The sequence continues at coordinate 601,872,929 of NC_056751.1, forward strand.
CTGGCAGTGATGCATGCAATCGAGGGTTTCGAAAAATCACTGCAGCAAGGACATTTACTAATAAGGACAGACAACACCACTGTTATGTGGTATATAAACAAGCAGGGAGGGACTCATTCATACCCCCTCTGCAGACTAACAATGATTCTCCGGGAAAAAGCACCGAGTCTGAAGATACACCTTCAATCCCAGTTTGTACCAGGCAAGGACAATGTACTGGCGGACAAGCTGAGCAGAAACTTCTTGGATCCACACGAATGGATGCTGCATCCACACATTTTCTCACAAATAACAAAGACATGGGGAAGACCGGACACAGATCTATTTGCGTCTCACACGAATCATCACCTGGAAAAGTTCTGTACCAGGACCCACCATGCACTAGCCTGCACAACGGATGCTCTCTCCTTCAGCTGGAACTCCCTAAAAATTTATGCATTTCCTCCTCTGCCACTGTTGACCAAGGTGATCCTGAAGATCAAAGCAGAACAACCAACAGGCATTTTGATAGCTCCAGATTGGCCAAAGCAACACTGGTACCCATTGCTGATGAGCATAACTCGGACCAAGCCGTGGCCTCTGCCCCTATGGCCCCTGCTCCTAACACAACACAACTACAGGACTGTTCACCAAAACCTGAAAACATTACATCTGACAGCCTGGAGGTTACTTTAGCTCCTTCCGCTTCCAATCTTTCCAAGGCAGTTCAGGACATCTTATTGGAAGCACGCAGACCGTCCACCAGAAAAGCCTATTCAGCCAAGTGGAAGAGATTCAGCATCTGGGCTGCCAACAGGGGTCAGGATACAACAGTACTGAGTATACCTCAGATATTGGAATACTTGGCAGAAATGTTTCATTCTGGACTCTCATATTCCTCCATAAAGATTCATGCCTCGGCAATCTCAGCAAGATGCAATTGTGATCCACCAGTGTTCTCACATCCTTTGCTAAGACAGTTCCTGAGAGGGATAAAGAATATCAAGCCTCCCAGAAAACAACCAATACCTGCATGGGACCTCAATTTCGTATTGGAAAAATTAACTCTTCCTCCCTCTGAGCCAGCAGCAACCTCAGAGATACAATTTCTATCATGGAAAACGGTTTTCCTATTGGCAGTCACATCAGCAAGAAGAGTCTCGGAGATACAGGCACTCATGGCAGTACCTCCTTTCCTCATTTTTCATCAGGACAGAGTCTCTCTAAGAACAAATCCTTCATTCATGCCAAAGGTAATTTCCAGGGTGTCTTTAAATCTAGCTATTCACCTTCCTACTTTCTTCCCCAATCCTCAAAATAGAGGGGAAAGACTGCTACATACCTTGGACATACACAGGCAACTATGCTACTACTTGGACAGAACTAAGGCCACCAGAAAGTCTGACCAGCTGTTTGTAGCCTATGCTGCTGGAAAGCAGGGAAAAGCAATCTCCAAGCAAACAATTTCAAAATGGATTGGACACTGCATCAGATTCTGCTATTCTTACCATGGAAAAAGTGTGCCAGCCAATATTAGGCCACATTCCACCAGAGCTATAGCCACATCCACAGCTTTCCTAAGAGGAGTGGCTACAAAGGACATTCTAGAGGCTGCTACATGGAGCTCCGTGCATACATTTACCAAACACTACAACCTGCCTTTATACTCCAGATCCCGAGCAGGCTTTGCTTCGGCAGTCCTGCAGGGCATTTTAGCTACACCATCCTTTTCTTAGCTCCATCCACCCCCAGCTTGGCTATGGTATTCAACCCATATGTTATGACTGCAGTTGCATTCTTGAAGGACATAGTACAGTTTTGTACCTACCATAAATGTAGATGTCCGATAGATATGCAACTGCAGTCGGATTTTCCCTCCCTCCCCTCTTTTCATTCTTTTTGGGTCCATTCCCCCTGTTCCTATCAGCTGGGGGTATCTCCTATGGTGTATCTGTTTATTACTATTGTGCATGTCTAGAATTGTTTATCCATTCACCAAATTTAGCCTTCCTAGGAGGGCACCTGGCATCTGGGGCAAGAAACACTGAAGAAGATGGCGTCGGCCGATGCCTTTATACTCCAGCCGTTGTGACGTCGGAGAGGAGGCGACACCAGCCGACGCCGGACCCAGACTTTGGAATTCGGCCGACCGAGGGCTGCCTGAGGCAGGACAACCCATATGTTATGACTGCAGTTGCATATCTATCGGACTTCTACATTTATGGTAGGTACAAAACTGTACTTTCCTTCCTCCCACTCAGAAGCTGTGCACAGACTGTTCAGATCAGGGTTGGGTGGCTTTTTCTAACAACATCAGAGTTCGGGGGGGGGGGTCTGGTCTCCCCAGCAAGTAAAGGATCATATCCTTATCAAAAAGCTGAGAGCTCTGCTTTTAGCTCTTCAAGCATTGCATTCCCTTTTGGTTCTGGGTCTTTCATAGACAACACAACTGTCATGTGTCAGCAAGGGGGCACATAGTCATAGCTTCTTTGCAGACTAACTCTTCTTGTTTAGAATTTGGTGTCAGCCATGGTATGATCCATCCAGTGGTTTACATTCCTTCAGAACACAATCTAGTGGCAGACAATCTGAGCAGGTCTAGGGCAGATCCTCACTAAAAGATACTTCACAAGGAGGGGCTTCCTGGACAATATCCATAGGTGGGGTACTCATCAAGATGATATGATTACCTCCCCTCTGAACAGAAAACTTCCCAGGTTCTGTTCCAGAGTGCCAAGTTCTTTCCTTTGGCTTGGAAACGGACACAGTGTCTTTTTTGTGGAACGGAGTGTTCGGTATGCTTATCCCCCATTCCTCTGTTAGCCAAGATCCTATACAAGATCATGTGGAACAGGCCCAAAATCTTGTTGGTGACTCCCTTTTGACCCAGAGAGCATTGGTTTCCCCTTCTGTTTCATATGGCCTATGGCAGTCATCACAAACTACTACTTCTCACACTAAGCAAGGGCTTTCTCATTCACCTTTATCTGCTCATCACATATTTGACTCTTTTGGTGACAAAAAATTGGTCTCTAAAAGGAATTAGTAGCCTAAGGATGTGGGTTGGGATTTGCAGGAGGCAAATCCCCTGTTGCTAAGTGGAAAAGATTTTCTGTTTATCACAAGCATGAACAGGATCCTCTTTTAGTGGTTATTCTTACTGTTCTTTCTTATTTGTGTGAGTTGCTCAATTCTGATTTGCCATACTCATTTGTTAAAGTTCATTTGTCAGCCATTGGATTTGCCACTTTGCTCTAGCTTTAAAGTTAAATAGTTTTTGGTAGGTGTCCTTTGTATTAGACCCCCTAGAAAGCCCATTCTACCTTCTTGGGATATATTGTTCTGGAAAAGTTGACTCTGTCTCCTTTTGAAACTGCAGCTTCCTGTATTCTGCAATTATATTGGTGGCTCTTATTTCTATCAAGAGAGTCTCTGAACTCCAGGCCCTCATGGCAGATCCTGTTTTCTGTGTTTTTCACCGAGTTTGTTTCTTTTTGCACCAGTCTTCATTTTATTTATTTTGTTTATTTAACATTTGTTGATCTGGAATGTCCGACTAGGTTCCACAGAGCCTGTTTTCAGCGGAGGCCCGGGTGCCCACGGTAGTCAATGACTTATCCTTAAATTAGTTAATTCGTCTTCCTTCCCTTTTTCCTTTACCCCTGAATAGTGGTGAGAGGTTTCTGCATACTTTAGATTTGCAATGACAGCTCAGATATTATTGTAAGAACATATCTGAGCAACTCTTTGTTCCCTTTCATGCCAAGAAATTGGGTTTAGCTGTTTCAAAGCAAACCATCTCCTCTTGGATTTCTTAAGCCATTTTTTTTTGTTTTTCTTTTCATGGTAAGCAGCTTTCTTCTTCAGTTCATGCTCATACTACCAGTATGGTAGCTTCTTCTGGTGACTTTTTCAAGGCTCTGGATGATAGATCCGTTTTGGAAGCTGCATGTTGGTCTTTACATACTTCTACTAAACACTTCAAGTTAGTTGAAGTTTGTAGGTCCAGGGATGGATTTGCCAGGGCCATCCCACATGTTTTTTGGAGGGCTGTTCTATTGTTTCCTCTTACAGTCCTCTTCAGTAGCTTTTATACTCTCCCTTTCATAAGGAATACTGCAATAGCTGTAAGGAAGAACCTAATACAATTGATGTCCAACTTTTCGCTATTGCAGTAATTCATCCTATTCTTTTCCTTGTCCTCTGGCTTTCCCCTTCTGGATACACATGTCCTTTTCTGTTCATCTGGTTCTCCTGGGCAATTAATTTCTGAGAATTAGGCATTCATATGTCACTTGTGTAACTTACATTTTGGATGTAGAAGATATGCCTGACAACAAAGCACCTGGAAGGGTCTAAGGCTTTGGCAGGTTGGTCAGACATATGGCTATCCTCAGCTGAATATCTCTTTGGTAAGGGAATACTGCAACTGTGAAAAGTAGGACATGTACTGTTACATTAAGTTCTTATACAACTGTACCTTTCTTGCATTAACATCGCTATTGTATACATGAAGTAATATCTTTATATATAATGTTTTGAATGCCACAACACCGATAGTCAAAACCAAAACAGTCCCCTCCCACAATAATAATAATAATTAAAAAAACTAACTTGGAGATTTCACTACAGCAGGGCCAGTTGTCCAAGCCCCACTCTTCTGTGATCTCCTACAGTTGGCTTCCTGTTCACTGCAGCACTAAAGCATTTTTGATTTTGACCTGTCAGTGTTGTGGCACTCAACATTTAAAACATTCACTGTAAAGGTATGGATCCCATTTGCAACAATTAATGATAAACCTCCCACTTGTCATTTAAAATAGTACTTTACAATATAACATTCAATCTACATCATGAAATCTGTTTGCAAATAATAAAAAGAAGAAAAGCTTTTTTATTTGGTTACTAATACTGTTCCTTTCATGTTCTTCTAAACATTAATGACAAAAAGTGGGGTTTATATGGTAGAGAACACCCAACAGTTTAAATGCATTCAACAAACTTCCATTTTTTTTTCAACAGCTTCTTGCAGAGCTGTAATTAAAATGTCTAAACTAAATCTAATGGGATTGATGTTTTATATTTCTCCCATTTATTCACTAATTTCACTTTGTTGATGATGTCCTTCAAGGATGCATCTGCAGTCCTTACAAATGGGTTGTCCTGTCGTCAGGCAGCCCTTTGGTCGGCCGGATTCCAAAGTCTGGGTCTGGCCCCGGCTGGTGTCGCACTTCACCCGACGTCATAGCGGCAGTTATTCGGGTATAAAGGCATCAGCCGACGCCATTTTCCTCAGTCTTTCTTGCCGCGTGGCGCCCGAAGCAGAAGCTGTTCGCAAGTGCCGGTCGATCAGAACCAGAGATTACTACTACCGAATACTTCTACTACTACCGAAGACTTCTAAAAAGCTAAGTACCCCATTGGGGACTCTTTCTTCCCTCAGCCAATGTCAGAAAAAGTGAATAACTGTTTAAATTGTGGGAAACAAATACCTCATAAAGATTTCCACTCTTACTGCTTACCTTGCTTAGGCCCAGACCACGACGTAGCAGCTTGTCTAGCCTGTGCTTCTTTCAACCGACGAACGCTTAGATGTCGGTCTGAATTTGCTGAAGAGTTTTTTGGCTCCGCTTTTGCTTACATTATGCCGTCGGATACTCCGACTACGCAAATTTCTAAAAAAAACGCAAGGAAAAGGACCGACACTCGCGGTCCGCGGTTTCGGCCGAAACCGCGGTCCACGGTTCTTCCTTCGGCCGAAAGCTTGCCACTTACCGAGGCCTCTTCCAGCCTGGCTGAATCTGCTACCGAAATCCCACCTGCTACTGCAGGCTCACAGGATTTATCAGATACTATCCCTTTGGATATTTCTACTCCTGCACGTGGTGCTGCTAGGCCTCCTGCATCCATGTCGATTAAGGCCTTTGCCAGGGCTAAAGCAGCAAAATCTACCAAAACTGTGCCTGCTAAGACCCCCTCTCACAGGCCCAGTTCTAGTTCACAAATGCTTAGTCTAGCAGAGGATCTCATTTCTTTGATCCGGGGATCCCAACTACATCCAGACAGGGCCTCTCACCCACCTCCAGAGAAGAGGACTAGAGTAGAGCCCCCTGAGCCAGTTTCTTCAGATGGCTCCTCTGATGAATCAGATAATTCAGACTCTCCAGAGGCCCCCTTTTCTCCTTATGAGGACTCTGATGCAGAAGAGTCCATTCCTTCTGCCTCTCCGCCTGAGGAATTTTCTTTTGGGGAAACCTTACATGCTATGAGGGAACAATTCCAATGGCAGGGCCAGGATTTCTCAGACTCTAGGAAAAGGCTTATAACCTTTTTGCATTTGCCACAACATAGGCCTTTAGCCATTCCTCCAGTACTTACTGTTGTGGATGATGCTTTTAATGGTGCTTGTACTGCTCCTGATTCTCTTCCTCCGGCTCCTGCTAAGCCCGATAGGTACTACAGGGTTCCGGACACACATTATCATTTGTATAAGGCCCCTTTTGCAGATCCCGAAACTATCTCCCAGGGACCCAAGGCTGTAGCAGCTACCTCTACCAAAAACCCCCTCCCCTCAAAGGGAATCTAGGGCCTTAGAGAGATGGGGTAAAAAAGTTTACACTTCTGCTACTCTTTCAGCTAGGGCCTTGAACTGTCAATTTCACATGATCCAGTATCAAGAATTTATGTTAGAACAGTTAACTAAAAGGCTGTCTTCTGATGAGCCATTAGACAAAAAATATGTTCAGGAAATGGTACATAACATTCAGCAGGTCAGTAACCATTCCTTAAAATGCGGCTATGATGCACTGGAGGCTTCCTTTAGAACAGCCATGATTGGCACAGTGATCAGAAGACATGCATGGTTAAAAGAGCAGGCCTTACCAGATCATGTTAAATCAAAGCTACTAGATGCTCCCATGGACAAGATCAGTTTGTTTGGCTCTCCTGCACAACAGGTGCTGAAGAAGATGGAAGAGAAGGCAAAATCTGTCCAGACAGTCAAAGATTTCTTACAGGTCCAACCTCCAAGGTTTAGCAGGAATTGGCCCTCCAAAAATTGGTCCTTTCCAGACACCTCCAGAGATCAGAGAGGCAGGAATAGGCGCTCAAGAGGCAGGGGGGTCAATCCAGAGGTGCCTACAGGGGACGTCAATGGCAGGCTAACAACCAGCGAGGTACAGCCACAGATACAGCCACCACCACGACTACAGGACAATCACAGTGACTTGGCTCTAGCACCGCCTACCAGGGAACAACTACAAGCACCCTTAGGCGGAAAGCTAGCCTTATTTTCAGTAAACTGGCATTATATCACAGGAGACAAGTGGATTTTGCAGACAATAGACCAAGGCTACAGGTTTCACTTCCATACTCTACCAAGGAAGAGAGGAATGCCAAACCTACCTCCAAATCAAAAGGCAGAAGCTCTAAAACAAATAACTCACTTACTAAGGATGGGAGCTGTAGAAAAGGTACCATCTATGGAGCAAGGACAAGGATTTTACTCCAGGCTCTTCCTGGTACCAAGAAAAGAAAACCAATGGAGACCTATTCTCGACCTGTCCGCTTTAAACACATACCTCATTGTCCCAAAGTTCAAAATGCTGACCCTACAGCAGCTTCTTCCCATGTTGGGCAAGGAGTCTTGGCTGGTAACTCTAGATCTCAAGGATGCATACCTGCACGTCCCCATACGACCAAATTGCAGAAGATACCTCAGATTTCTTGCAGGATCAGAGCATTATCAATTCTCAGCATTGCCCTTTGGCTTATCTACTGCGCCCAGAGTGTTCACGAAATGCCTGGCATCAGTAATTGCTCATTGCAGGCTTCAGGGAATCCAAATCTACCCTTACCTGGACGACTGCCTGTTACAAGCGGACAACAAAAACAAACTAGCAGAAGACTTAAAAAGGGTCATTTATCTACTGCAAGCCCTGGGATACACAGTCTATATAAAAAAGTCAAGGCTGATACCATCCCAAAGGATAACTTTTTTGGGTGCAGAGCTGGACACATCAAAACAAATGGCATTCCTGACAGCAGAAAAACAGGAGCAACTCCCTCTCTACTTCTGGGCATTAACAAAACAGAACCAGCTAACAGCAAGAAAAGTCCTGCAAGCCTTGGGTTTCATGGCATCCTGCATAATTTTGGTTCCACATGCCAGACTGCATATGAGAAAGTTACAGTGGTACCGAAGGAATTTATGGTCTCAGCACAAGCACAGCCTAGAAACCCAAATCCTAATAATCCCATGCCTGAAGCAAGAATTCAAATGGTGGGCTCAGGCCTGTCAATCAAACAAAGGACTGCCCTTCCACAGCACCCAACCAAGCCAGACCATCACAACGGACGCCTCAGACCTCGGTTGGGGGGCGCACATGCTGGACAAGTGCATACAAGGCTTATGGACTCAAGACCAGCTGCACCTACACATAAATCAAAAGGAAATGCTGGCAGTAAAACTGGCAATTCAGACATTCAGACCATTTCTTCAACAAGGTCATCTGTTGATAAGGACAGACAACACCACAGTAATGTGGTACATCAACAGACAGGGAGGCACACATTCGTACCCTCTATGCCGGATGGCAATGGACCTCTGGAATGTGGCCCTGAACCTCAACATTCAGTTACAAGCAATTTTTGTGCCAGGAAAAGAAAACATACTAGCAGACATACTAAGCAGAACTACTACGGATGCCCACGAATGGATGCTGCATCCGGACATATTCAAAACCATTACAAGAAAATGGGGACTACCAGAAATAGACTTATTTGCATCCCCACGCAATCACCAACTGAAGAAATTCTGCACAAGGACGTACCACCCACTTGCTTGGAAAGTGGACTCCCTATCTTTCAGTTGGAAAAACCTGACAGCATATGCATTCCCACCACTTCCTTTGATGCACAAGGTGCTAGTGAAGATCAAAGAAGACCGTCCAAGGATCATCCTGATAGCTCCAGACTGGCCAAGGCAACATTGGTACCCATTACTGAGGAGCATGTCTCGGGAACAAATATGGCCTCTACCACTGGTTCCCTTGCTGTTAACACAGAACAACTACAACACCCTGCATCCAAACCTGAAAACACTGCAGCTGACTGCCTGGAACATTGCATAAGACTAAATAACCCTAGTTTATCCCAAAGGGTTAAAGACATTATCTTGGAGGCTCGCAGACCCTCAACAAGAAAAAATTATTCAGCAAAATGGAAAAGATATCACATTTGGAGTACTGCAAAAGGAGAAAATGTGTCACTGGTAACATAGCCAACATCCTGGAATAGTTGGCAGAGCTCTTCCACAACGGCCTGTCCTATTCTTCCATTAAAATTCATGCATCAGCTATTTCAGCAGAATACAACTTGGATCCTCCAGTCTTCTCACATCCTCTGCTCAGGCAGTTTCTGAGAGGAATTAAAAATGTAAAACCACCTAGAAAGCCACCATTGCCAGCATGGGACTTGAACTTTGTGCTAGAAAAGTTGACACTCCCTCCTTTCGAACCAGCAGCAACAGCAGAATTACAATACTTATCATGGAAAACTGCTTTCCTGCTTGCAATCACTTCAGCGAGAAGGGTATCTGAGCTACAAGCATTGATGGCAGTACAGCCCTTCCTGATCTTCCATCAAGATAGAGTGTCCATGAGAACAAATCCTACTTTTATGCCAAAGGTGGTCTCCAGGGTATCTTTAAACCAAGCTATCCACCTACCTACATTCTTCCCCAACCCACAGAACAGGGGAGAAAAACTGTTGCATACCTTGGATGTACATAGACAATTACGTTACTACCTGGACAGGACCAAGGGCAATAGAAAAACTGACCAGCTACTGGTAGCATATGCAACAGGAATGGAAGGAAAAGCAATTTCAAAACAGACAATCTCTAAGTGGATAGGAAATTGCATTAGATTTTGTTGCTCCTACCATGGGAAGAAAACTCCAGAAAACATCAGGCCTCACTCTACAAGGGTTACAGCCACTACCACAGCTTTTCTACGAGGAGTGGCTACCAAAGACATTTTAGAGGCTGCTACTTGGAGCTCCGTGCATACATTTGCCAAGCATTATAATTTACCTTTATACTCCAGATCCCGAGCAGGTTTTGCCACTGCTGTTTTGCAAGGGATCTTAACTACACCATAATCTTATGTCTCCTCCTCCCCCAGTTTGGCTATGGTATTCTACCCATTTGTTAGGACTGCAGATGCATCCTTGAAGGACATAGTACAGTTTTGTACCTACCATAAATGTAGATGTCCGATAGGCATGCATCTGCAGTCAGGATTACCCACCCTCCTTCCCCTCTGTGGTACTCCTAGGGTATTTGCCCATCTTGTAGCTAGCTGGGGGAATCTATTATGGTGTATTTGTTTGTATATGTGTACATACATACTTATTTTTTTTGTTTGCTCTCTACTATTTGGAACCATTTGCATTTATCCAAATTTAGCCTTCCTAGAGGGCACCTGGCATCTGGGGCAAGAAACACTGAAGAAAATGGCGTCGGCTGATGCCTTTATACCCGAATAACTGCCGCTATGACGTCGGGTGAAGTGCGACACCAGCCGGGGCCAGACCCAGACTTTGGAATCCGGCCGACCGAAGGGCTGCCTGACGACAGGACAACCCATTTGTAAGGACTGCAGATGCATGCCTATCGGACATCTACATTTATGGTAGGTACAAAACTGTACTTTCTTCATATCGATCATGCCAGCCTGCCAGCACATGTCTGTGGTTCAAGTCTCAGGTGCTCCTTATTCTACTATTCAGCTCTTGGACTTTTTTTCTGTCACTCAAGTATTTTCCTTTTAAAAAATGGAAGCGTTTTAATTGGCAAGGTCTCTATCTGAACTTTGTTATTGTGATAAGATGGAGAAGCAAATTCTCCTTCAGCTTCCTTGGTCATTCTTTATTGGTTAAACTTTTTTTCTCCTTAGACAGTTCTAAATCCAAAAATGAATTTTTTCTCCATAAAAAAAAATTCAGATGACAGCTGGGCATAGCAACTTGAGTCTTATTCCTGCCTCTTGACATTCTGTGATTGCTGGATAGACTTGCGTCTTTGTTCATGTTTTCTCTGTGTGCTCTATCTTTTAAGGCTACTACTTTTTTGAAACCATTTATCTTCAGAAGCCTCACATTAATCCAGTCTTCCCTTCATTTCATCAAGTGGCTTCTGTAGTTTTATCAACTCATCTGAATAGATACTTAAAACTTCTGTTAGTGTTTTCAGCCTTTTTCATTTTTATGTCATATATTCCTTCACTATCTCATTTAGTTTATACACTTCTGAGTGCATTTGAATTGTTTCTTCTAAATTACTCAAAGCCGGTTTCCATACTAAACCGGAAACTTGAATTTATTTTTACTGACTTAATGCAGGACTCTTTCCACACACAGCTTTTTATTTTCCTTTGCGGACTGATTATCTGTTTCTTTTTTCTTTTTTCCAGATTTCTTCTGTGCTGGGTTCCACACAGTGTAATTAATATTAACTGAATTTTACCCATATTGATAACTTGTAGTGGCTTTATTAACAATTTCTCAGTTTTTACAAAGGGAGAGCTCTAATCAGCCTGCTGCTTAGTGTGCAGCCATCTTGGAAGTCCCAAGGGTAGAGACAGATTTTGATGACAAAACTTTTTTTTTCCTCAAAATTTTATTTTATTTTTCAAATACATTTGAATGAGTTTCATATTATTTATACATAACATCTTAAATAACTGTGTACACTATTTGCATTAGCCTGACACTATTAACAGATCTTAATGTATACAGGTATTTTATAAGTATGTCCAATCCATTATCAGAGTGTCTGGTCAGTTATTGTTTAGTGTCAATCAGCGATGAGACTTTTCCCCATGGGTTGTTGATAAATGGCTTTGGATAAATTCTTAGTTCTTTAATTTTAATTTCCAATAATGCTGTGTTCTTCAGTAGGCTGTAGAAGTCTTCCAAAGTTGGTATTGTGTTTGTATTCAGTCTTCTTGTTATATACTTCCTTGAAATTGCAAGTATAGTCCATACTAGATACATGTTTGACATGTTCAAATGAAGACCTTCGTTCATATTTAATAATACAAGAGTTTTAGTTAAATAAAATGATTCATTAAATAAAGCTTGTAGAAAGCTATTAATACCATTCCAAAATGGCTTAATTTTAACACAGTCAAAGAAAATGTGGTTCCAGTCTGCATTGTGTACTTGCTCACATCTCCAAAATTTTACTTTTATGGAAGAACTAATTTTACTGATTCTGTCTGGGGTTAAGAATGCTCTGTGCATGCATTTCCAATTAAAAACTTTCCAGTATTGTATAAAGGATTTATATTTTATCTATACTGAGATATTTGTTTTAATATCTTCAGTTAACTGTATTGAGTGTCTTTTTGTTTATATTTCCAGTATGAGGTTTTGGGTGGTGTTTTATAGTTTATCAATATTTTGTAAAATTTTGAAATACTGTTTCCCATGTCAAAGTCAGTCTATGTGATTTCATATATGTATTTCGTAAATTTAGGCATTTCTTTAAATGAAGAATTGTTAGTTAATCTACTTAAATCTTGCGAATATGACAGAATACTCTGTAAAGTTAGCCAATTCTGTTGTGGAATTTTGTATGTTGTTTTTATTGCTTGTATATCTAAAACTTTTAGTTAGATACATTGGAGCCAACAAACAAATCCTTTCTGTTGCCAGGAATTAATAATCTTTCTATATATTTTATATGGAAAGTTCTTTGTGACTATAAATGGTGTTAAAAGATCAAACCAGATTTTTAAATCTATATTTGCATTAATAATTTTCCTAAATGAGTCAATGTAACAATCATACGAATTTTAGTGGGTTTAACTATGTTATATTGCATACTAATACATATGTGCCATGGCAAGTTGTTTTTATCTGTCATTTGAAATTTTTTTTGTAAGTCAAATTCATTTATTGATATTACAGTTAGTAATTCCTTCCAAATTGCAGAGTAATTTGGACGTGTCCAATCTGAGATTATTTTAGATATTGATGCTTTTATATATGTTTCTATATCAAGAAAGTTTAATCCTACCTGTTTCGATGGTCTGATATGATGTATTAAAGCTATTTTGTTTCTTTTGGGAAACCATAAAAAATTTTATTGGGCATGAATTTATTTATTTAAGTATATTTCTTTCTAGTAACAGTTGTATTGCTAAGGCTATATATATAAGATCTTGGGCAGTAAAACCATTTTATTAACTGTAGTCCATCTTCAAGTGTTAGTATTATTATTTTGTTCCATTTTTCCACAGAGATTTTAATTGTATTGATGATGATATTGTAGTTTTTTTTAGACTAATTAATCATTATCCTCGCATTACGCAGTTCCTAGATATTGTAAGGTAGATTCTTGTTTCCCTATGCTGTGATCCCTGTTAACCTGCAGTTCTTTTTATTTAAAAATAAAAATTTTGATTTTGATTTATTGAAATGGAGTCCTGAAGTCATGTGAAATTTGCCAATTAATATATCTAATTCTTCTAATATCTCTTTTTGTAGTAGATAATGTTAGTAATATGCCATCAGCAAATAGAATTACTTTAGAATTGTATTGTTCATAAACGTCTATTCCTTTGATTTTTATATTGTTACGAATTGAATCTGCCAATATTTCAATAGCTAGAGTAAATAGAATCAGTGACATGGGATCCTTATTTAGTTATATGTATAGATTCAGAGGTAAAAGGACCTAACTTGACATACCTTAAATTCTTTGTGTATATATATATATATATATATTTAAGAGATGAACAAAGAATGCAGGAAATTCAAATAGCAATATGATTTTGAATAAATATTCCCAATTTAGGGAATCAAAGGCATTTTCTATATCTAAGCCAATTATGAGTGTTTCTTTATTTTCTTTACTAACATAATCTAAAAGAGAAATTATCTTTTTAATATTGTCGAGTGTGTCTATTATATATAAATCCAGTTTGTTCATTATTTCATGTTTTGGATAGTGGTATTTTCATTCTGTTAGTTAATATTGTCATGAATATCTTATAGTCATTATTTAATAATGATATAGGTTTGTATGAGGTACAGTAGTTTGGGGATTTGTTTTCATTTAGGATTGGTGTGATTAAGGAATATCTCCACGAGGGTGGTATTAAAGCTTGTGACCAAATTTATAATGGAGTTTTATGGAAGAGGGATAGTATCTTTGAAGGAAAAAGTTTATATATTTCCATAGTTATGCCATCTATACCTTGAGCTTTATTATTTCTACCCTCTTTTATTGTATCTGTAATTTCTTTGTAGGATATGGGTGTTTGCAGATCTAGTTTTAATTTTTCTGGTCTTTTTTATATTAGAACATTTTTTCATCTAGATTTAATTGATCGATATGTATAGTTTCTTTTTAGAAATGTTCCATGTAGTGATTTCTATAGACATCAAGAATGTCACCTATATCCGAGATATTTTTCCCTTTTTTCTCATGGAAGATACTTTTAATGTTATTAGCTTTTGATTGTATTTTGATTATTGTGGATACATTATGTGGATATTTGGGAGAAGTAGCCAATGTATTCATTTTTAGTTTTTCTAAAGCTAAGCTAGTTTTATGTGTTAGAATTTCATTGTATTTATTGTTTAATACTTCTGCTTTCTTTTTCATCTCCAAATGATTTTGATTTTTTCAGCTTTTACTGACAAAAGTTTGGATTGTAGATCTAATAATTCAGAATCCAGTGCTCTGATTTTTTATACCAAGTTAGGGTTTTACCATATATGTAAGCTTTTAATGAGTCCCATATCATTATTTTATTTATCTCTGTGGTGTAATTAATATCTAAGTAGAACTGTAATTCAGATAGCCAGGGTTTGAACTCTTTAATTTTAATTATATATGCTGGAATTCTGGAGTTAAAAGATTAATGGTTTGTACCCATTTTGAAGTTTTAGTATCAATGAACTATGGTCTGAAAAGGGGCAGGGAGTGATTGAGAAATTAATGATTGTAGAGTGTAAGTCATGGACAGCAAATATTTTATCTATTCTAGTTTGGGTACCGAATCTGTGATCTTGATGGGAAAACAACCAAGATTTATCTTCTTTAAATTTGAAAGTATCTACAGAATGAAATGATTCAACCCACTTGTATAAAGCTATTGATACAGCAGATGTACGCAGCGGTCTTTTATTTGTAGTTTCAGAAATATCAAATATATAGTTACAATCTCCTCCTAATAATAAGTTGCCTTTATAATTACTGGAAATGAATTAAAGTGTTTTTTAGCAGTTCCTGTTCCAATGCCTGGGAACCAGTATAGATTGGCTAGGGTTCATATTCTGTTATTGTATTTAACTATTACTAATGCCATAAGGCCTTCTTTATCTTCATACTTATAAATGATTTCTGGATTAATCACATTTGTTTTCCATAAAATTGTTATCCATTTTGTCTTTGTCTTATAAGTGGATTGAGCCAGTATCATATATTCTTTAGAATTCCATTTGTAATTGTCATTTGTTTTGAAATGAGTTTCTTGAAGGAAGACAATTTGTGCTTTGTTCAGTTTTAAATGTTTCAGTAGATTTGATCTCTTACTAAGATTGTTTAAGCCGTTGGTATTTAAAGATAATAAAGTTAAATCCATTAAGGTTGTTTATACTATGTATTTTTTGTTTTATTCTGACAATTAAACATGTTCCTCTCATAACTATAAAGTATATGTCTGAGCTTTTATTTATTTATTTTACATTTGTTGACTGGGCTAGTCTAGCTGGATACATTTCCATTTTCAGTAGAGGCCCGGGGAGAAAAGCTCCACACAAATTTTAACAAAAAAAGTCAAAAATAAACAAGCAAATGGACAAATCATCATAAATGAAAAGACAAATAAAAAAATATAGTACCCAATAAAGATATACACATGAAGAGAATCACATTTCTAAGAATAACATTATTAGCTGCATTAACATCAAGAACAAGGCACAAAACAGAGAGCAAAATTGACTTATATTATTATATAGAACTAATCTTAGTAGCAAAAGGAGAAAGAGAAACACTATAGTAGGAGAGGAGGAAGGAAAGCAGTTTAAGAAAAGAGAAGGAAATGTTAAAAAAAATGGAAGAGAGATTAGCATAGAGGAAAGAAGAAACAAAAAAACTCTAAAAGGAGATAGACTGAAGCAGACTCAGAAAAGAAATTTTAAAGGAAATTATCAGTTTTATACTTTGAGTGTTTACCAAATAAAGTAATGTTTTGGTCAGGCATACTAAAAATGATTTTGTGAAATAAATTTAAATTAATAAATGTTAACAAAACTAAGATCTGCACTAGCCATGGAATGAAAATCATTTATAATCTGATGGATAAATCTAAGTCCATCAGATTATCACTCATACCTTGACAATGCAGAACATCTGAGCTCCATAAATTGAATTATCAAATGGAGAATATTTGTAATAGGAATAGGCAATATTTATATTCTTTTGAACAGATATAGTACTATTATAGATTAGGCAGAATTCTAATACAATATAAATGTCTACTTATTGTATAAGCAATTAATATTTATATGAAAGATAGATGACAAGCAATTCAGTCATAGTAAAGTAGGATGTATCATATATAAAATCTCAATAAAAGATTATAGCGCACAGTTATTTGACATATTCACAGTTATTGATGAAGTCTTTCAAAATGGATTACTTAATGTAAATATATGATAATATTTATACCTAATGTTTATAATACAGTGTATTTTACTGGATATATCGGAGGTTATATTTCATTGTTTTCCAGCATTGAAGTAATCACTTTGTTTGTTGCTAACTTACTTAAAGCGTCAAGTTTGTTTTATGTGAACATTGATGAAAGTTAGTGCATTTTAATTATCAGTGCATCCCTCTTCCCCCCCATTTCCTACACATAAGGATTTTCATATCTGTTATTTCTTATTATAAAATGAGTGAAATTATACGTTAAAAACAACAAATTCACTTATTGTGATTGATTGCAAATTCCCTTTCCATATCATAAATTGCCATTTTATGGCATATACTGAAAGTTTTTAGATTTAAATGGCAACATTCTATTTTGTATAATCAGCAAAGGTTAAACTGAGTGATTATTGTCAATTTAATACTATTTGTTCAGAATGTGATTGTTGATTTCTGTGTTATTCCTAATTCAGGCTTCTATTGTTTCCCTTGACCAACATTGTCAGTTTGATGTCATGTATAAAACAGTTACCTTCGTAGCAGCTTAAGTATTATGTATGGTCAAGATGGGTTACAAAACCACAATTCAAGTTAAAGCATTTATATGACCTGTTATGCACATTTACTTATATGAGAAAATCATTGTGCTTCCCCTTTATGTTCAATACAGTGTATGCTATGACAAGCTAAAACAGTAGTAGTGTTATACACAAGCCCATGTTATTAAACTGAGTGTCTATTGTCAATTTAATACTATTTGTTCAGAATATGATTGTTACATTCTGTGGCATTTCAAGTTCAGGCCTCTGTTGTTTCTCGTGAGCAACTTTGTCAGTTTGATGTCATGTATAAAACATTAGTTACCTTGGTAACCACTTAAGTATTGTATATGATAAAGACGGGTTACAAAAACTACAATTCAAGTTAAAGCAATTTACATGACTTGTTATGCATATTTACTTATATAAGAAAATCATCATGCTTCCCCTTGATGTTCAATACAGTGTATGTTATTTATGACAAGTTACAGCAGTAGTGTTATTATACACAAGCTCATGTTATTAAACTGTCAATTGTCAATTTAATGCTATTTGTTCAGAATATGATTGTTACATTCTGTGGCATTTCATGTTCAGGCTTCTATTGTTTCTCTTGAGCAACTTTGTCAGTTTGATGTCATGTATAAAACATTAGTTACCTTGGTAACCGCTTAAGTATTGTATATGGTCAAGACGGGTTCATGTCATTTATGACAAGTTAAGACAGTATTGTTATTATACACAAGCCCATGTTATTAAATCCTGTCTTTAATATCTAAATTCAGCAGACTGCTTCATCTTATATGACGATTGTATATTTTGTCTAAATTTACTAAAATCATGCATTACATAACTATTGTGTTTTTTTTAGCTGATGCTTAGTTATTTGAGAGACCACAAGCTGTAATGCTTATTCTTAGCTCCTTTCAAGCATGTTTATACAGTCCACAGACTTTAAATTATGAGATTCTTCTAGTTTCTTATTTGTTATAAGTATGTTTCCATCTTTACATACACACATATCAGCACTTCAAGCACAGGCAACAGTGCCCATCCAGTTTTGCCAGAGTACCATTCACTAGTTCATGTGGTGTGTTTCCAGGCTGTTCTTAAAATATCCAAACCAATATTTGTCCTGTTCCATTTTGCCAGCCTGTTCCTGAACCACTCAACACACCTTCCATTCAAACAGATATTTCCACAAAGGAAAGCTGATGACTCTCTACCACTTTCAGGCAACCCCAAACAGCCCTAGAATCAGCTATCCCCATATGCCCAACACGTCCGAACAAGCTCACTTCCCAAACCACTGCAAAGTGTACTGCACAAGACCAAGTGCTCTTAGTCTTTCACAATAACTCAGACTTCCACTCTTATGTAAGTCCTTATGTGTTTGGACCAAAATACATTTTAAATATAAAATTGGGCTTATTTATTTTTTATCAAGAATCAACTTAATGAGCTAAATGAAGTGTTGGGAGACCATCAGTATGTGTACATGTATTTTAAAACAGTTGTTTTATATATATATATATATATATATATATATATATATATATATATATATATTTTTTTTACAAACAAAAACTTCATTGCCGAGAATCATCTTGGAGGCGCCTCAGAGCCGTTAAGCATTATCGTCACTCTGTCTCCTTTACCATAGCAACCTGGGAGCATCTGTTTCTGTTAGTGTGTCTCTGTACTGCATACCAGAGACTCGCGATGCGCCTGAACTTCACTTCACTGCAACTTCAAGCCTAAATTCCTTCCCTTTCCGTGAGGCAGCAGCCAGGAAAAGAACGGAGAGCAAACAGATAAAAAAAAAAAAAAAACCCTCCCAACAAGCCGCCACAACAAGAGAGAACACATTCTTCCAGCCTTCCCACTTTCACTCAGTAGATGTATAAACAAACTATTCTCTTCCAAAATATCCCAAATCGCAGTTTTATCTACCCCCTTCCCCTGGATCCAGGCTAAAACACCAAATGTCTCATCCTAATACATAAGCATCAGTAAACCTCGATCACAGGCCACAACCCACATCTTCCCGGAGACAAAAACTGCAACATACAACAGCTGCATCCACACACGCCATGTCAGGCTTAATCAAACAGCACTCGAAGCAATGATACCTGTTATAATTGATATTAACTATGTTTAGGCAGAATAATAATGACCATTTTACTAGCTGCCAGACGCGGCTGTATCCACGCACACCATATCAGGATTGATCAAACAGCACTCGTAGCTGTGATACCTGCCATAATTGATATTAACTATATTTAGACAGAATAATGATGATATTTGTACTAAAAGCTTGCTACTACTATTTAACCATGATATACATTTTTAAATTGTACTTTAACTGAAGAAGGCATTCTCCATGATAATTTTTTTTTTCAAAACACTCTACTGTTACTGCTATTATATATGATGTTAATTTGTTACATTTGAGTTTGAACTCTGATGAATGGTACCTTGTTGAATTAGTTAATTAATTACTTAAATTATTATAAGTAAAATCAGTGAAAAATGAACAAGATAAGTATTCATTGCGTTCAAGTAGAGGAATAGAAACTTCTATGTTTATATTATATGTTGCTTTGTTTGGCTTATGTATACTGTAAATAGTAAACCATCTTGACCTACCTTTGTTTGTGAAGAATTATTGGACTCTTTGAACATTCTGAATAAATCATTACTGTTTCTCAGTTGTTTAAGAAACCCTCCTTTTCTTTAAATAAAAACAGATGACAAGTGATGTACCATATCAGTTGATAATTTGAGAGATGTAGTTGTAAGAGTTATTTTTTTGGGACAGCTATCTTGGAATCAGTTTTTTGTTTCTTCTTTCTAGCATCAGTCCTAGGATTTGTTTCTTTTATTCTTTTAAGAGTAGGGGCCATCCATTCTCTTTCTTCTGGAATAAGACACTATGTTGTTGTTTTTGATGAATATAGTAGCTTCTAAGTCATTAAATGTTCTCATCTCATTGGCAAAAAGGATTTTTATCTTGGCTGGAAAGGCCAGCTGTGCTTTAATGTTGTTTTGTTTCAACAATTTTATTATTGGCCAGACATTTTTCCTTTCTTCTAGTATTCTGGAAGAATAATCATTGTCAAACCTTATCAGGCTTTGATTGTATTTTATGGGTGATTTTCTCCAAGCAGATTTTAATATTAGTTCCTTGTCCAGAAATGAAAAAAGTTTTTAACTATGGATCTAGCTGGAGTATTTGTTGAGTTAGAAGTGGGTTTTCTCAATGCTCTATACGCCCTTTCAATTTCAAATGAAAGCCCCTCTTTCAAGTCTAAAAATTCAGGAACCCAGGTTAAGAATGAAATAATGTCTTCACCTTCAGTGTTTTCAGGCAGACCAAAAGACCCTTATGTTGTTTCTCCTTTCCCTGTTTTCTAAGTCATCTATTTTGTTAAGCAGCCATATATTCTGTTTAGGCAGAAATTCTTTTTGGAATTCTTCCTCTTTGAGACTCCCTTCGATGTTATTTAGAGACGTCTCTATATTTGTTATTTTTGTATGGTGTTGCTGTAATAGTTCCTTAAGAGTATCAGTCTGTTTTTGAGAATTTAATTTGAGGTTTTCCAAGTCATTTTTAAAGCCATCCATCTTCAAAGATAATTCATGTAAGGTAGAGGTCATCAATTGCAGTTCTTTTTTCAAAACAGCATCTGGATGAGAATTCCTTGAGTTGTTCATATTCAGTGACTCAGTACATCTCCAAATTACTTGACAGGAAATTTTTTGTCTATCTCCACCAAAATTTATATTTATGTAGTTTTGTAGTTTATCTATAGATTTCTGATGTTTTAAACTTGAAAATAATAAAATTTTCCTATATTATTATACTAGTTTATGGCGCTCTCAAAATTCACTTTCAATTTCCCGACAAAACTGTTATAAAAGTTATGGAAGTCCATTTTACATGATCTGCATTGGTGTTATGTGGTAGATAGGGGGCTATGGTTTCTTGAATTGTTGCTTTGCTACCAATTAGTATGTAATAGTATGAACTTTAAATCTACACCACTGGCACCAATTAAAATGTGAGGGCCAGTTGGCCATAGGAATGTATAGTAAGTGATCATTACTGCCTCAGAGTAGGACACAGCATCTGCCACACTGAATTAAGATGTTCACTGACCAACTGTGGCTTCCCAGGATTTCACCCACCTTGCTCTCAACATATTGCAGTCTAGTGCTGTCTTAATAACAGTAACAAACTGTGCTGAGATAATTTTGCATATGCACACACTCATAATGTTTGCCTGGAGGGGGCCATGCAAAGAGCAGGATTTACTACTCTCTCTTAAAGTAAAACAATTGAAAAATACTTTTCTGAAAAATACTGGATGGCGCAGTGGTAGCAGTGGTAGCATTGTCACCCACAGCAAGAGGTTCTCCGGTTTGATTCTTGGCTGGGGAGTCTTCTGTGCAGAGTCTGCATGTCCTCCCTGCTTTCATGTGGGTTTCTTTGGGTGCTCTGGTTTCCTCCCACGTTACAAAGACATGTCTGGAATGTTTCACCCCGGGCCTCCGCTGAAAACTGGCTGCTTTCCAAGTCAGACTTTCTCAGTTAACAAATGTTAAATAAGTAAAATAATTTTTTTATCTGCAGGAAAAGCAGTCATTCTTTGATAGAATTGAGTCCAGCAATAAGCAGAGTGCACTCGCATACTAATAATTAAACTAACCGTTACAAACTTTTAAAAATAAGCAATAAAATTATTTACTTTGAGTAAATGCACTATGCACTATGTAAAATTAAATGGCAATGTGTAGTCTTGCACTAAGGAAATATAAAACTTATAAATGCAGTCTGTTTGAATTCTAAAAAGTATTGATTTGTTTCTGTTTTGATCATTACCTACTACTGGCTGAAGGCCGTTTGCATTTTGTCTACCTGTGGGCTGTGGCTTTTCAAAGGATTTAGCAGCTGTAGAAAACTCACAGGCAGTGAATCCTAGACATGAACTGTCAGTTAAAACAATCTTCTGTGCACACTGTAAAATGCAACGTCCAGCTGCTGCTAACAGTGGGCTGTCTGGGCTGTATTTCTTGTTGGGTTTTGGTTTTGAATGTAAGCTTCCCATTTTCACAGTCACTTAACTTTGTTTTTTATGTGTGTGTGGGGAGGGAGTCTACTTCCTAATTATTCTTGAAAAGACAAAAGTTTAGAAAGTATAAAATGAGCAGTTTCAGTTTCTTGTGCTTTCCGCATCCCTATTAAAAGAAAATCAGACACAGATTCATAGGATCATAGGAGGTTACTAGGCTAATGATCCTGGGGCCCTTCCAAGCCTAGCCAAGACTTTATCATTATTTTTTTTTTCAATTCTCTTATTTTACATGCAGCATGATTTTGGAAGTAAAGACCCCGTATTTTCCATGAAAGCCAGGTTTGTTGAGGTATATGCCTTCTTTGCAAACTCTTCTTGGAATCTGCTTTCCCATTCATTGGGAGTAATATACTGCCATGGAGTTGGTCAAGATGTTCTTCGTGTTTCACTGTTGCAGTCATCATATTTGGGTTATCCTGCCAGGAGTAGCCCTCAGTCGGCCCGAATACCAGAGGCTTAGTATTTCTGCGTCAGTTGCTGTTGCTCCAGGACTGACGTCAGGTCGTCAATGGTATAAAATCAGGCAGCTGGCGCCATTACATCAGTCTTTCTTGCCAAGGAGCACGAAGCAGAAGCAGTTCGCACTAGTGCTGGTTGCCCACTACCTGAGTTAAATTTCCGAATTGAAGTTTAAGTCTTCAAAAGCTAAGTACCCCGTTGGGGATCCTTTTTTCTTGCTCTAACCAATGTCAGTTCTTTCTAAAACTACCGAGTTTCTAAGGCCCAGGGTACGAACTACACCTAAAAAAATGACCCAAGCTCAGGCGCCTGCTTCCATGCCTCAATCTCAAATGCTTAAAATGGTGGAAGACCTTATCATGCTTATTAGGGGAAGCCAGCCCACCCCTTCCAAAAGAAAAGAGACTTGTCCCCAGCAGTTTTATCTGCCCAGGAGTCCAGTGACTCTGAGGTTTCTGAATATGAAGACATGCAACCCTTATCTGCTTATGAAGACTCATATGCAGAGGAATCCATTCCTTCTGCCTCTCCTCCTGAGGATTTTTCATTTGGTGAAAACCTACATACTTTAAGGGAGCATTTTCAATGAGAATGTCAGGACTATCCTCGGTCCAAAAAGAGACTCGGGTAATTCTTAGATTTGCCACAGCACAGGCCTTTAGCCATTCCTCTTGTCTTGGATGTTATGGATGATGTCTTTATGGAATCCAGTTTAACTCCTGGCAACCTTCCTTCTGCTCCCAGGAAACCTGACCGGTATTAGAGTCCCTGACTCACATAAATTTCTGTTCAAAAATCCTACTGCTGACCCAGAGGTCCTCTCCCAAGGACCTAAAGGAATAAAAGCAACCACAGCTAAGAATCCCACCCCCTCAGACAGGGATTCCCGAGCTTTAGACAGATGGGGTAAAAACGTATACACCTCTGCAACTCTTGCCATTAGAGCACTAATTTGTAAGTTTCACATGCTGAAATACCAGCAACATACCGTAGAACTCCTCAAACAAAAAATATCTACCTTTCCTACTTGTGTAGAAAATAAAGAATTACAGGAGCTTATGCATTCTGTAAGCCAAGTTGCTAAACACACCTTGCAATGTGGCTTTGAAGCCCTAGAAGCATCTTGCCAGGGCAGCAGTCACAGGTTTCTGTTCTTAGAAGGCATGCTTGGCTGAAGGAACAGACCTTGCCAGACCACGTCAAATCAAAACTATTGGACACACCATTGAACAAAGACAATTTGTTTGTCACCAAGGCAGAAGTCTTAAAAAAGATGGAAGAAAAAGCCAAATATATGCAAACAGTTAAAGGCTTCTTGCAGGTCCAGCCTCTGAGGTTCAGTAGGCATTGCCCCTCCAAGCACTGATCCTTTCCAGCCCCCTCCAGGCCAGCTCAGACAAAACCTAAGGGATGCAGACCCCCCCCAGACAGCAGTTCCAGGGAATGCAGAGGTCTAAGCAATGGAGTTCCTCCACTTCAAAAACAGGGAGTGCTAAGCCATCCCCTTATGGGAAGAACTCACAATGACTTTACACCTCCACCCCTTACCTCTGGCCCACCTGCTTTTGTGCCCCATGGAGGAACACTCTCCTCCCATGTAAAAAAACTGGGCCTCTATTACCAACAATCGATGGGTCCTCAATATAGTGTCCCAGGAATACAAATTTTATTTCTACACTCTGCCAACCCCAAAAGAGTTTCCAGATCTTCCTCCAAACCAGTGGGCAGAGACCAAAAAAATAAGTACATTCCCTGCTCTCCATGAGGACAATACAGCCTGATGTTCTTCATCTCACATTGCTGCAGTCATAACTAGTGGGTAGTCCGCTGTCCTCGGTCGGCCCGAATACCAAAGTATTAGGCTGGCGTCGGTCATGGTCGCTTAGATCTGACGTCAGTACGTCTTGGTACTAAAGTGCATGACCGTCATATCCCCAGTCTTTCTTGCCGCATGGTCCGAAGCAGAAGCAGCGTTTGCAAGTGCCGTTCGGCGTCCTGAAATTTTCGTATTCTGAGTTTCAGACCGAAACCAAGTTGGGCTAAGTACCCCGTTGGGGAATATTTTTGTCTTTTCTTGCCTCAGTTTAATCCGGATGTCAGAAAAAGTGAATAATTGTATTTCTTGTGGGAAACAGATACCTCATAGGGATTATCACTCTCTTTGCATTCCTTGCTTGGGGCCTGAGCACGACCTAGTCGGGTGTCGCTTTTGTGCTAAATTTAATAAGCGCACCATTAAACGTCGGTTAGATTGTGCTAGGCTTGTCTTCGGTAAGCGGTGTAATTATAAAATGCCGTCGGATCCTCCGACGCCCGCTATCGCTAAGAAGCGTAAGGAGAAATCAGTGAAATCTAAACAGGATGAGTCGTCCGTTCTGGACGCCGGTTCTTTAGAAACCACGGTGGAATCTGTGGATCCAGCCGAGGTTTCAGTTGAGTCTCAGGGGGAGCCTTTAATTTTACAAGATGTGGCCTCTCAGGAGTCGGGTCAGGCTGAAGGGGCCTCTCAGGTGGCTGTAATCCCTTCTCCACATAGGGTGGTTAGGCCTTCTCCCTCTGTCTCTAAGGTACCTTCCAAGGCCAGGCCTGGTTTGTCTTCCTCTGGCGTCAGTCCTACTTCTGCAGGGTCTGTACCTAAAAAACACATGCTTAAAATGGCAGAAGATTTGATTTCCTTGATTAGAGGTTCTATGCCTCCCCCAGATAAGAGGCCTAGGGTGGAGCCAGAGGTGGAAGGATTAGAGCACTCTTCAGATTACTCTGAGTCTTCCGCTGAAGACATTCAGGATTTTCTCCCTTATTCTGATTCTGACGCAGAGGATTCTAGTCCTTCTGCTTCCCCTCCAGAAGATTTTTCATTTTCAGAAACCTTGCATTCTATGAGGGAACATTTTAAATGGGAAGGTCAGGATTTCTCTGATTCCAGAAAGAGGCTTAGGGAATTCCTATTTTTGCCACAGCATAGGCCCTTGGCTATACCCCCTGTTTTGGATGTTGTGCAGGATGTTTTCTCTGAGGCTTCCCTTAACCCTGACTCTTTGCCTCCTGCCCCGGTTAAGCCAGATAGGTATTACAGAGTACCAGAGGCTCATAAATATTTGTATAAGAGCCCTAGGGCTGACCCAGAAACTATTAGCCAGGGACCTAAGGGTGTCAGGGCTTCTGTTGTAAAGAATCCAGTTCCTATGGATAAAGACTCTAGAGCTTTGGATAGGTGGGGTAAAAAAGTGTATACCTCTTCCACTCTTGCAATGAGGGCTTTGAATTGCCAGTTTCATATGCTGAAGTACCAGAATTTTCTCCTTAGTCAGTTGAAATCTAAGGTAGATGCTTTAGCAGAGGGCATAGAGTGTAAAGAATTACAGGATTTGGTTCATGCCTCTGATCAGGTGGGTAAGCATTCTTTGCAGTGTGGTTTTGATGCCTCTTCCAGGGTGGCTGCCACTGGATCAGTTATTCGTAGGCACGCCTGGCTTAAAGATCAGAACTTGTCAGAGCATGTTAAAGCTCGTATTTTGGATGCTCCCCTGCAGTCTGAAGTTTTGTTTGGTTCTCCTGTGGAGTCAGTCTTGAAGAAAATGGAAGACAAAGCTAAGTCTATGCAGACTGTTAAGGATTTTTTGCAGGTGCAGCCCCCTAAGTTTAGCAGGAATTGGCCCACTAAGGGATGGGCTTACCCTTCTTCTGATTTACAGTCTAGGGGTAGATCTAGACGTGGTAGAGGCAGAGCTCATGCACAGGGTTCTTTTAGGCCTAGGACGTGGAGTTCCCCTGCACAGTCTACAGGTGAGGGCAGGGGCCAGTCCTTTCGTAAACAGACCCAATGACCTGCATCTTCAGCTGCCCGATCCTTCCTGTCAGGCAGCTCCTCTGGGAGGAAAATTGGCACTTTTCAGGCAAAACTGGCTTTTAGTCACCCAGGACAAATGGGTACTGGACATCATAAACTGAGGTTACAAGTTTTATTTCCACACATTGCCCCCTTTCAAAGGCATGCCAGACGTTCCTCCTCAGCAAAAGGTGGAGGCTCACGTACAGATTTCTATACTTCTACAAATGGGGGCTATCCAACAGGTCCCTCCGTCAGAAGTGGGCCTAGGATTTTATTCTCGCCTGTTTCTTGTACCAAAGAAAGGAAACACTTGGAGGCCAATTCTGGATTTGTCTATTCTCAACACATACCTGGACATTCCAAAATTCAAAATGTTGACTTTACAACAACTTCTGCCTCTGCTAGGCAAAGATCATTGGATGGTAACTCTGGATCTCAAGGAGGCTTATCTTCATATTCCTATCAGGCCCAGCTGCAGGAGATTCCTGCGTTTTCGGGCTGGGGCTTTACATTATCAGTTCTCTGCGTTGCCCTTTGGCTTATCTACTGCACCCAGGGTGTTCACAAAAGTTCTGGCTCCAGTGATAGCTTTCTTAAGGTTAAGAGGAATACAAATTTATCCTTATTTGGACGATTGCCTGATTCTTGCTCAAGACAAAGACAAGCTACTTCACCATCTTCAGTATGTTATGGCAGTATTAAGGTGCCTAGGGTATTCTGTGAACGAAATAAAGTCCAGTCTAGTACCCTCTCAGGACATGTGCTTTCTGGGTGTGAGACTGAATACAGCCTCTCAGATGGCATTTTGACCCCGGACAAGCAAAGAAATCTTACCCTGTACTTCCAACAATTGTCTCTCCTGTCCAGGCTGACTGCAAGGACAGTCCTTCAAGCCTTGGGGTTCATGGCATCTTGTATTCTGGTGCTTCCCAATGCCAAACTGCATATGAGGAAGCTACAGTGGTATCTCAAAAGTGTATGGACTCAACACTGCCACGATTTGGACACTGTCATTCAGATAATACCTTGCATTCAAAAGGAGTTTTTGTGGTGGGCTCAGGAATGTCACCTAAACAAGGGACTCTCTGTGACCCAACCAGAGGCGAGTCAGATCCTAACGACAGATGCCTCAGACAAGCCTTGGGGAGCACACCTCAATGGAAAATGGGTTCAAGACACGTGGCCTGCCAGACTTCAACATTTGCATATCAACATGAAGGAGATGCTAGCAGTCCAATTTGCATTGATGGCTTTCAAGGATCTACTTCAACCAGGACACGTGTTGATTCAAACAGACAACACAACTGTCATGTGGTACATCAACAAGCAAGGGGGAACCCATTCATACCCTCTTTGCAGGCAAGCTATGATTTTGTGGGAGACTGCTCTCAGTTTGCACCTCACTCTTCAGGCAAGGTTTCTGCCAGGAGCACAGAACTCCTTAGCGGATGTTTTGAGCAGACAGATGGTGGATCCCCACGAGTGGAAGTTGGATCCTCATGTATTTCGACAGTTGACAGTGCTTTGGGGGACTCCAGACACAGATCTGTTCGCTTCTCCACTAAATTTCCAGCTGCCAAAGTTTTGCTCAAAGCTGTTTCATCCAAAAGCTTGGAAAGTGGATGCTCTTTCATTCAGTTGGAACAATCTTCACGTCTATGCTTTTCCTCCTCTGCCTCTCCTTCCCAAGGTGCTCTTGAAGGTCAGACAGGACAAGCCCTCCATGATTCTAATAGCTCCAGATTGGCCACGTCAGCACTGGTACCCTCTGCTGAGGAGCCTAGTACGGCAGCCTCCTTGGCCTCTGCCATCAATTCCACACCTTTTGTCCCAGGCAGGCAATCATTTCATCAATGTCAGGATACAGTCCCTGCATCTGACAGCCTGGCATATTCTGTTCTAGACCCTGGAGGGTCGCAGCTTCCTCAACAAGTTTTGGATGTTATTTTGGAGGCCAGACGGCCTAGTACAAGGAAAGTTTATGCTGATAAATGGAGGAGATTTTTTCTTTGGAGCCAAGAAAAGAGCTTTGATATTTCAGTGCCTAATTTGAGTGTTTCTCTTCAGTATCTTACAGAGTTACTAGACAAAGGTTTGTCTTTCTCCTCTGTTAAAGTTCATGCTGCAGCCATTTCTGCTCACTATGATTGTGACCCACCATTATTCTCTCATCCTTTGTTTAAGCAATTTCTTAGAGGGGCTAAGAACATAAGACCCCCACGTAGAGCTCCTACTCCTTCCTGGGATCTCAATTTTGTGTTGGAAAAGCTCACTTTACCTCCTTTTGAACCTGCAGCTACATCTGAGTTGAAGTTTTTGTCTTGGAAGACTGCTTTTTTGTTGGCCATTACGTCTGCTAGAAGGGTATCTGAATTACAGGCTCTAATGGCAGTTGAGCCCTTCCTGATTTTTCATAAGGATAGGGTATCCCTTCGTACTAACCCTACTTTTATGCTTAAAGTTGTTTCAAATGTGGCCTTAAACCAATCTATTCATTTGCCTACATTTTATGCTGATCCCCAAAATAAAGGGGAAAACATTTTGCACTCTTTGGATATTCACAGGCAGTTGCGTTATTATTTGAGCAGAACTAAAGGGTTCAGACAGTCTCAACAGTTGTTTGTTTCTTTTGCTGTGGGATCTCAGGGGAAACCTGTTTCTAAACAAACTATTTCTAAGTGGATTGGCCATTGTATTGCTTTTTGTTATTCTCATCATGGCAAAGAGATTCCGGCTGGAATCAGACCTCATTCCACTAGGGCTACTGCCACTTCTACTGCTTTTTTAAGGGGTGTAGTTACTAAAGATATTTTGGAGGCAGCTACTTGGAGTTCAGTGCACACTTTTTCTAAACATTATCATCTCCCTCTTTACTCCAAATCTAGGGCTGGGTTTGCCACTGCAGTTTTACAGGGCATGTTAGCAGCTCCCAATGCTTTATAATTTTGCCATCCTCCCTTTACCTTTGCTTTGGGATTATACCCACTAGTTATGACTGCAGCAATGTGAGATGAAGAACATAGTACAGTTTTGTACCTACCATAAATGTAGATGTTCGAAGATCCACATTGCTGCAGTCCAATTTACCCTCCCTCCTTCCCCACTGTGGTTTGGGGTGGTTGTGTGTTTTGGGTTGTAAATATTGTTTGTACATGGGTGGTTGGATGTTTCTCTGTGTTTTGGCTATGGCCTTTCTTTTTAGGGCCTTCTGACATTTGGGGCAAGAAAGACTGGGGATATGACGTCGGTCATGCGCTTTAGAACCAAGACGTACTGACGTCAGATCTAAGCGACCATGACCGATGCCAGCCTAATACTTTGGTATTCGAGCCGACCGAGGACAGCGGACTACCCACTAGTTATGACTGCAGCAATGTGGATCTTCGAACATCTACATTTATGGTAGGTACAAAACTGTACTTTTCCGCAAACCAGATAGGCCAAGGTTTCTATTCCAGGATTTTCCTGGTACCTAGAAAAGAGGGCATCTGGCACCCAATCCATGATCTATCAATTCTAAACAACTTACTGGTGATACCAAAATTCAAAATGCTCACCCTACAGAAGCTTCTCCCTATGCTTTCCAAGGATGTTTGGTTAGCCACCCTAGACCTAAAAGAGGCCTATATACACATCCCAATCAGGGATTTTTGAAGGAAATATCTACATTTCAGGGCAGGGTCTAGGCATTTACAGTTCTCTGCACTTCCCTTTGCCTTATCCACTGCTCCCAGAGTTTTCACAAAATGCCTTGCTCCAGCCATTGCTTTTGGATGACAAAGGAATATCCAAATGTACCCCTACTTGGACGACTGCCTGATTCAGGCAGACAGTCAGGAAAAGCTGTTACAGCACCTGACCTTTGTAAAGGACCTATTGACCTCCCTGGGGTATACTATAAACGAAAAGAAATCCAAACTATTCCTGGAACAAGCCTGGACACAGCATCCCAGATGGCATTCCTTACTCCATAAAAACAAGCCTTCCTGACAGAGCTACTTCTCTCAACTAGCCACCAGAACCCAGTTATCTGCAAAGAAAATCTTGCAAGCTCTAAGGTTCATGGCATCCTGTATTCTACTCATTCCATATGCCAGACTGCATATGTGGAAACTACAGTGGTACCTAAAAAGCCTTTGGTGTCAACACTCATGACCTGGTAACTATCATACCTTTGATACCCTGTCTAAGGAAAGATTTTCTTTGGTGGGCAGCAGCATGCAACCACAACAAGGGTCTTCCCTTCTCAGAACCTCATGCCGCCCAGACCCTAACCACAGATGCATCAGATTATGCCTTGGGTGCACACCTGGACGTCGGGTGCAGTCAGGGCCATTGGAGCTCAAATCGAATACATCTGCACATCAACCAAAAAGAGATTC
The DNA here is from genome assembly GCF_019279795.1 of Protopterus annectens. Lineage (NCBI taxonomy): Eukaryota > Metazoa > Chordata > Ceratodontiformes > Protopteridae > Protopterus > Protopterus annectens. Next base: position 601,903,987 of record NC_056751.1, read on the forward strand.
TAGCTGTTCAGCACTCTCTGACAGCTGTCAGACCCCTACTCTCCCCGGGGCCTCTAGTGATCAAAACAGACAACACCACAGTGATGTGGTACATCAACAAGCAGGGAGGAACTCACTCTTATCCTCTCTGCAGGCTCGCCATGACCCTTTGGCACATGGCTTCAGCCATGCAAATTCACCTGCTAACACAATTCCTGTCAGGCTCCCAAAACTCTCTAGCAGATAACTTAAGCAGAAATCTCCTAGACCCACACGTGTGGCAACTAGACCACAGCACCTTCAACCTTGTAACCCAGAAATTGGGCACCCCGAAGGTGGAGTTCTTTGTCTCCCACAACAATCACCAGCTCAGCATATTCTGCACCAGGGAACCTCACAGCAAGGCCTGGAAAGTGAATGCTGTATCCTTCCAATGGTTCAACCTCTCGATCTATGCATTTCCCCCTCTACCATTAATTTCAAGGGTACTGCTCAAAATAAGGGAGGAAAAACCTGGCCACGCCAGCGCTGGTGCTCACTGCTGCGCAGCATGTCACCCCTGCCACCATAGCACGTACCTCAGATCCCAACTCTCGTGACACAGAAGAATGGAGAATTCATGCATCCACAGTTACAGACCCTGAACCTGGCAGCCTGGCTTATTCCCTGACCTCTCCTCCAGTTGTCGGCCTAAGCAAACAAGTCCTGGATGTTGTAGGTGAGACCAGACACCCCAGCACTAGAAAATCCTATGCTGAAAAGTGGAAAAGGTATTGCACCTGGATCCAGGCTAAAGGAGCTGAACCTGCACAGCCCTCCCTACCTCTCATCCTGGTTTACTTAGCAGACCTGCTACACAGGGGGGGGCCTATCCTTCTCTTCTATTAAAATTCATGCGTCTGCCATCACTGCTCTTTACAGCACAGAGCCCTCTCTCTTTTCTCACCCTGTTATCAAACAGTTCCTAAGAGGGGCTAACAATTTAAGGCCACCCAGAAGAGTTTCTGCCCCAGCTTGGGACTTTAACTTTGTGTTGGAAAAGCTCACACTATACCCCCTTTGAGCCCTGCAGCTTCAGCAGAGTTAAAATTCATCTCTTGGAAAACAGCCTTGCTTTTGGCCATCACTTCAGCTAGAAGAGTTTCAGAGCTACAAGCACTAATGAATGTAGAGCCCTTCATCATTTTCCATGCTGAAAGGGTCTCCCGCAAGACTTAACTCAACTTTCATGCCTAAAGTGGTGTCCAGTGTGGCTCTCAACCAATCCGTTCATTTGCCCACCTGTTTCCTTAACCCACAAATCAAGGGAAAACGGATTCTGCATTCTCTAGATGTGCACAAACAGCTCAGATTCTACCTGGATAGGACTAAATCTTTTAGGAAAACTGACCAATTGCTAGTCAGCTTTGCAGCAGGGGCAGAGAGCAAGGCCATATCCAAACAAACAGTCTCCAAATGGATAGCACACTGCATCCATTTCTGCTACAAACGACGCTGGAAACTTCCCCCTAAGGGGGTCAGGATGCATTCCACCAGGGCAACCTCCACCTCTACAGCTTTTCTCAGAGGGGTCCCTACCAGGGACATCCTGGAGGCTGCAATGTGGACTTCTGTCTGTTCATACCTTCTCCAAGCATTACCCACCTGTCTGTCTCCTCCAAATCCAGGGCAGGCTTTGCAACTGCAGTGTTGCAGGGCATGCTAGCCAGCCCCCAGTCTTCTTGACTGCCTCCTCCCTTTTCTTCAGCTTTGGGAATCAACCCAATTGTGATGACTGCAAGGGTGAAACACTAAGAACATAGAACAGTTGTGTACACTTAGCAGAAATGTAGATGTTAGAGTGCATTCACTGTTGCAGTCCTGGCTTCCCACCCTCTATCCCCCTTCTCTCTCTCTCTCTTCCTCACTCCTTACATGACATTTTTGGTATTTACTTTCTACTGGTGGTGATCTTCCACCATTACCTAGCTTCCTCTTTGGGGGCTCCTGACATTTGGGGCAAGAAAAACTGATGTAATGGCATCAGCTGCCTGATTTTATACCACTGACGACTGGACGTCAGTCCTGGAGTGACAGCAACTGAAGCAGAAATACTAAGCCTCAGGTATTCGGGCCGACTGAGGGCTACCCCTTGCAGGATAACCCAAGTATGATGACTGCAACAGTGAATACACTCGAACATCTGCATTTATGGTATGTGTACACAACTGTACCTTCCCTTGGCAGTTGTGAGGGACAGCAGTGTCTGGATTTGCAATAAGGTTATTGTATTTATTTTCTTACTTTTGTTTACTGGGATGGTCCGACTGGGTGAGTGCCCATTTTCAGTGGAAGCCGGGGAGAAAAGCTCCAGAGAAAGTACAATTAATTGTTAAAAAATTTTTACAGAGAATAATATTTGGAGATTTTGCAGTATGTAGAAGATTTTAGAAAAACAAAACAATATTTGGAGATTTTACAATATGTAGAAGATCCGCGGTGGTGGTGCTGCGGTAGCGTTGTCGCCTCACAGTAAGACGCTGACCGGTCGACTCTCAGCTAGAGTGTCTTCTGCGTGGAGACGTGCGTGAATGGGTGTACCTTCGTTGAAGGTTGTGCGTTAGGGCTGGCAACTCAGCACGTAAAAATCAACTGCCAGTCATTAGCTGACCGGAGTTCCGCTGTGGCGACCCCTAACCAGGAAAAGCCGAAAGACACTACTACTACAATATGTAGAAGATTTTTCTCGGCTGGAGCACCTTCTGTGTGGAGTCGACATGTCCTCCCCACGGTCAAATGATATTTAACGACATGTAGGTAGGTGCAAGCATGAATGGGTGTGCCTTCCTTGAAGGTTGGGCGTCGGGCTGTCAAGTTGGCTCCGTAATAATCCACTGCCAATCATGAGCGGACCGAAGTTCCGCTGTGGCGACCCCTAGCCATTAAAAGCCGAACGACATTACTTAGAAGATTTTACAAAAACCAAAACTTTACAGAGAACTATATTTAAAGGTTTTACAAAAATACTGTACAAGTAAAAGGCTAGTAAGGGAGTATTTTCCAGGGAGAGACAAAAAATAGAACATGTAAAGGTACACTTTGTGTACAGAGGTTTGAATTTTTGGGGCATATAGCAGATAGAGACTGAAAGAATAATGAGTTGAGTCTGAGAAAAGTTATATAGGTTGATAGTTTGATTGTGCAGTCATTTGGTAACTCTACTATGTGGGTTAGAGGATTCTAGGATGGGGAGACGAGCTTGAAAGGGACGGAAAGTAGTCAGAGATGTGTAGCAAGTAGGAAACGTTGGGGGGTGGTAGGGACAGTGAAGATGGGAAGGAAGAAAGCTGTAACTGAGGGAGGAAACCGGAGGGAGTGAGACGAAGGAGAGTAGTTATCAGTTAGGCTGAGTATGGTTGTACAGAAGGTGAGTAAGTAAAAATAAAGTTAAGAATGAGAGGTTGGGGAGGGAGCAGGTGGAAATTGTCAGCCAGGACTAGAGCGTGAGCAGATCTAGTTGTTCCCTAGGAAGTCTTTTAGTAGTTTTTTGAATTGAGATGGTTTGGGAGTGGTTATAATAGTGTGAGGGCTGGAATTCCATTTTTTGGCACTGTAGTTAGAATAGACAGAGTCACCAGCTCTGTTGTTGGATTTGGCTATATGCAGGAGGGATTTGGTGGAAGATCGGAAATTATGATTACTAGTGTAGGGTTGAAGCATGAGACGAAGAGCAGGAGTTTTGTCAGGTTGGTGGATGAGTCAGTGTGCGAAGGATAGTTGAGTGCATGTTAGTTGATGGGATAATTCTAGCCAATGCAATTGCTGTAAGGCAGAGCAGAGGTGTGTTCTGTGAGGAGAGTTGGTGGATTTTGCAGTTTTATTGTAACAGGTTTCCAGCTTAGCATATTTTGTCTCATAATCTTTGTAAGTAGATTGCTAAGTCTAGGTCAGAGGCACCTGCCCGGGTTGTTTACTCTTTTGAGAGGGGATACCTTTTCAGCCTCCTGCAGAGGGTGTTGTGGCATATTTGGTGATGACCACTTCAGTTATAAAAAAATAAAAAAGTAAAAGTTGAAGAGGTGCTGTATCTTTTGTGATGCATGTCATACTGATATCCTTGGTGTTATGAGAATCCATCCCCATCCTGGGGGCAGTCAAAAAGCTGGAAGAAAGTTAAAATGGACAAATGTCAGCCTGTGGCATAATTCTGCCCAAGAAACACAGCTGCCATTATCTTATTGTTTTAGAAAGTTTTCATTAGTTAAACTCTTTCACATGTATTTTTGAATATAATCTTTACTGACATTCTACTGATGCAAAGTACTCTAGTAGCTTTGAGTGAAAAAATCTTGTGACAATAATTCCTGCTTTGTTCCTAATCATCACACACAGCCTATTTGTTATTTTTTCTCTTTAGAGACCTCTTGGCCTGGTTATGTCCTATAAGATGGTATGTTTTAAAGGACATTTCTTGCTGTGACTGTTCCGTCAACCTTCTCAAACTTACTGTTTATTCCACTCACTAGTTCAACACCTATCCATCACCATGCCTGCCATCACAATGGCTGTATTCTGCATTCATCTTTTTTGCATCCATGCTGACATTGTTGTTTTTTGTACACAGTTGAATGTTACTGTTTGTCCTCTTCATATGTATGAATTGAAGACTTCCCCATCTAAGGAGTGCATCCTTAACAGCTGTTGGGTAGCGCTTTGTATGCAAGTGGACATTTGGCAGGAGCCATGCAAGATTCCTGTCGAGGTGGGAGTTCAGCTGTTAATTCTGCCAGTATCCAGTGGGAAAAATCTTATTTCAAATTCTCTCCTAACCTAGAAAGCATGGAAACTAAAATTTGTTTCTGTATCTCTATCTCCACCTATGCTACTGTTTAAGGTACTAACTTGAACCTACTCTAGGAGTCACTGCTGCTATGGCTGTAAACAAGTAATGTCCTCTTCTAAAGGAGAAAAAAAGACACATCAAAGGCACCTTGCTACTGCTTATGCTGACTGGTTGTCCAACTTATGTGATCTGTTCCTGAACCTGGTTTTCTAGTATTGACTACATAAACCAAACCTGTGCGGCAGTGGGCCATTCAGATTGCTGTGATACTGTTGTAAAAAGTGGAAGAAGGTTCTCTTCCATTTCTCATCTGTTTCTTAAAATGCACTTATACTGAGTTCCACCCTGAACCGGAGTTCAGTTCTTTCTGCCTTCCGTTTTTTTCTGCCAGCTCTTGGTCTTGGTAATTTGACCTGCACCATGCCCTTGTACAGCTGTCATTGGGCGTGGTTGCAGCAAAATTCACAGTCATCCCATCTTCGTATACCCTTTGTAAAGTCAGTGACATTTATATGAAACAAGAGGTGCTGTTATTTTTGCTTTGCCCAGAATATTTGTATTGCTGTCTTAGGTATATGTAATCAGATTTCTTGTTATAATTCTGTTTGTGCATGTTGGGGTACTTGATTTTGTGTACTAGACAAATGTTGATTTTTTTAAGCCACATTTACTTCAGTTGAACCACACACTGTATTTTATGCATGAAAGTTGTGGGTGTATCCCTTTTGCTACCTGTTTAATATAGACAAAACTGTCTTCTCTGTTACATGGTACATGTTTAATTGGCAAGCAAAGATTGCCAGATCACCATCCTTTTTGTATTACTGCTGTTTATAACTCCTGCTAATAAACGTTTTAGAAAGACTGACTTAAGCAGAAGGTCTTGGACACATTTATTGGTTTGTCGTAGAAAAAGAAAGCAAGTCTTGTGGTGATCATAACTACCAAGAAACTTTTTTGCCTGTTTTTATCTCAGATATTGCACTTTGCAACATTTTTGTTAGGTATAGTTTTATGAGTACTACCATTTGAGAATTTGAATATATGTGGTCAGGAAATGGGGTGTGCAAGTCTAGTTTAGCATTGTAACTGTAGCTGTTTCATATGTGCCATATATCAAAGGTCTCAAACGTAAATGACCAAAGGTTGTTTGTAGTTGGCACACTTGCCAGATGGGCACAGTCTCCAGAACTATAAGAGAGGTAGTCAGTATAGCTAGGCTGATTCAAGGGCTGCTTGAGTCCCAAGGGTTTGTAAGTTTGAGATCCCTGATTTGCATTATACTGACAAGTTTTGATATACACAAGTGGCATAAGGTATAATGTCTCACATCATTTTCAGCAGTCTAATTGTGAGGAGTTGGAGTTGTTTTAATCATGTATATAACCAAGGGTAGCCATAGCTGGCAAAGTTATCCTGATGCCGACTACTTTTATTTCGACACTTAAACTGTAACCAAATGGGGAAGATTCAAAGATGCACTGTATAGGCTGATTCAAGGGTTGATTGAGTCCCAAGGGTTTGTAAGTTTGAGATCCCTGATTTGCTTATACTGACTTTGAATATACTGACAAATTTTGATATACACAAGTGCACAAGTGGCATAAGGTCTCACATCATTTTCAGCAGTCTAATTGTGAGGAATTGGAGTTGTTTTAATCATGTATATAACCAAGGGTAGCCATAGCTCGCAAAATTATCCTGACGCTGACTACTTTTATTTTGACACTTAAACCATAACCAAATGGGGAAGATCCAAAGATGCACTGTACTGTATAAATAAGTTATGATTTTAAAACTTTCCCATTCCTCATTGAATCTCAGAGAATTCACTTTTTCTTTTCAGGTCTGAAGGTGGTAGGAGGAAGGGCTATATGGGACACCTAACAAAAGTAGCAAATGCCTTGGTACAGAGCTCAGAAAAAGGGCCTAACAGTTTATTCATATTAAAGCTCATCAAAGGTAAACCACTAACTTTAACTTCTTAATGATGGTATGAAGGTACTCTGCCTGGTTTTGTTACAGAAAGATGGTACTTTTCTTGATGTGTTCTACCAGATGGGACTCTAAATCCAAATAATCTTTAGCAGACCTACATTTATAGAACTGGGTTTGTTCTGTATGTATTTTTGGCAACAGTTATGAAGTCCTTTGTCTTGAGGAACAAGTCATAATGCTTCTTGGTAGTTCTCTGCAGCTCAGTTTGAATGTTCTCCAACTGAAAAGTATTGTGATGCCTTTAGACAGGTCCCAGCTGATTTTTTCTTTTTATTTTAATATAAAGCTTTTAATTCATGTAATTGACAATACTATTTTCTTCAGTTGTCCCAGTGTTGATTAAATATTAATGGAAACATTTAGGTTTAATTTAGGAACACACATACCAAATGTAATTTTAATGCTTTTGTAGAAAAAGTATGATTATGATACTCCTGGCCAACCTAATCAGATGCTTTGTTACATATGTTAAAATTTCATTTTGTAAGGGTGTCTCAAATATAAATTTGTCATAATTCCATGGTGCTAATTGAAAGTTTTGGTCTTTTAATTGCAGATATGTAAGGCATGGGGAATATTCATTGCAGCCAACCTTTTGGCTAGTCACAAAATAATATGCAAGTTTGTATTAATCCCAAGTGCATCCTCCCAAAATGGATATTCTAGCTGCCATTTCAAATAGTCCATGTAGTGCATAACCTGATGTGTAACAGTCCTAGCTTTATACCAATTAAGTTATTTCTACAGCCAGCAGGTTATATTGCATCATAATGCATTCACTAATGTAACATTTCTCAGTATTTTCCACTAAAATAACTTCTTCAACCAGCTAGTTTTGTGTCACGAAATAAGTTATTTTTAATTACTTTTTTCCTAACATTTTATGTTAACTAAAACCCTTAAACTCATCTTTATCTCTTATCCAGTTAAAGCCCTTATAATTGATAGCTGTGTTCCTTGCCAACATTCTGAATGTTTTACAGTTTGCCGTAATGTAAAAACTTTTATTTTTAGCTGATTTTATTAAAACTCATTTCTATCAGAACAAATTGTTTTAATCCGTAAAATTTCTTCACAGGAGACTCAGTTCCCTGGCATACATGAGTAAAGCCCTGACTGTAATGCAGATTACCTGAGTCAGATTAGAGGCTTAGGCACCTCTAAGAAATAGCCATGGAGGTTAGGAGTGAATAGCTACTGCTGCGTTGCGCTTCTTGTAGAAAGGAATGTGGCCGTGGCTCAACACAAATGTAATGCCTAGTGAGCACTAGGTGCTACCTAGTAGATTTCTAGCCTATTGAGCCATTGACGTCCCAGAGCATGTCGTACTGGCAGCTGATGGGAAATCTGTATATGGAGGCATATCTCCCCTCATAAGACAGCAGTGGTGGAGTTTGGAGGAGCTGCTGAGTATGGATGGGGGTTCTATCCTAGGAGGAAGAGGCAAGCTACCCCCAACACCAGCAAGCTGGCCTCTTCACCACCACCAGTTTTGCTGGGGAATGTAGAGCCTTTGGGATTCCTGGGCAGAATTGAATGGGTCATAGGGCTCTTATCTAGTACATATTCTCAGAATGAATGGGCAGTTTAGGTGTCAGCAATGTAGCTGTTGGGCAAGGTCTTGGGTGAAGCAATACAAAACAAAAGAAAAAAAATTCTTCACTGGGAAGCAAAGCCCCCTCTGTCCACCTTACTCGTGTGCTAATCCCAGCCCCTGCTCCTAACCCTAATTGTTACTAAAAACCCTTTCCCCTAACAGTACCACTAGTATTAATACATTTGATCTCTGTTTTATGGCTGAGTTTTTTATACATGGCGATTTTAGTTGGATAGAATTATTCAATGTTTTGAGATTCAGCATTAGTTGTATTTCAGCATTTTGTGCATTCAGTCTTTTTTTTTCCTTGATCAGTTGAGGTTCAGTATTTTCACTGTTAGATGCTTCATGACAGTAAACATATACACACACACACACACACACACACACACACACACACACACACACACACACACACACACACACACGCATATATTTATTGTGTGTGCATGCAGGTATTTATGAGCTTATTACATGCATTATGTTTACTGCAAGTTCAGATGATCTTCGCAGTAGTAAATAAATGTGGATGACTGTACACTTAGTTTGGAACACATGCGCACACACAGCTGGTTGCTTCACAAATCACCTTGTATGTACTGTTTGCATGATCCGTGATCTGCACTGCACTACATATCATCAGTATGCATCTGTAGTATTGATCACAAAGTAACACCTGTATACTTTTCCTGTTGGTGCACAGAACGCATACACAATTCATGTGTACCTGTATGCATCTAAAGACACTGTATTTATGTAGTGGTCTCCAGCTTTGCTCCCACACCTCTCTACTTATTTATACTAACTCCATAGTCACTCAACCGTTACTACAGTGCAGTTTCCCTGCACAGTAGTCGACCACAGCAGAGTTGAAACTTCAGAAGCTGAGTACAACCACAGTTGATTTAAAATACACCGCACTTCCAAGTTAACAAACCGCATAGTCACTCCATTAATTATGTTTATGTAGTCTGAAATAAAGGAAACACCCATAGTAGAATAACTCATCTAATAATATATTTTTTCTTCAAACAAAAGTGTAGTAGTTGGAGAAAAAAAACACCAGCTCTGTATAGTACATGACTGGTGAATTACCCAAGAATTTCCTTAATGCTTCCTTCTCCACTAAACCACCAGCTGCCAAAGTATTGCACAAAGGGGTTTCATCACACAGCTTGAAAGTGGATGCTCTGTCTTTCAGTTGGAAAAACCTTCATGTCTATGCTTTTCCACCTCTACCTCTTCTTCCAAAGGTATTACTAAAGGTCAGACAGGACAGGCCAAGGATGATTTTGATAGCTCCAGATTGGCCTCGGCAACACTGGTACCCACTTCTAAGGAGTCTTGTAAAGAAGCCTCCATGGCCTTTACCTCTGATTCCTCATCTGTTATCTCAGAAGGACGGTCATCTGCTCAATGTCAAGCTTCAATCTCTCCATCTCACAGCTTGGCATATTCTGGGTTGAAACATGGAAGGTCTCAGCTTCCTCAACAAGTTTTAAATGTGATTATGGAAGCTAGAAGGCCTAGTACTAGGAGAGTGTACGCAGAAAAATGGAAGAGATTTTTATTTTGGTGTACAGCAAAGAATTTGGAGATTTCAGAGCCTAATTTGAGTGTGGCTCTTCAATATCTTACTGAGTTATTGGACAAAGGTTTGTCTTTCTCTTCCATAAAGATTCATGCTGCAGCAATTTCAGCTCACTATGATTGTGACCCACCTTTGTTTTCGTGATCCTTTGTTCAAGCAGTTTCTTAGAGGGCAAAGAATATAAGACCCCCGTAGAGCTCCTACTCCTGCTTGGGATCTCAATTTTGTGTTGGAAAAACTTACTCTACAACCTTTTGAGCCTGCAGCTACTGCTGAATTGAAATATTTGTCATGGAAGACTGCTTTTCTGTTGGCTATTACTTCTGCAAGAAGGGTGTCTGAGTTGCAGGCCCTTATGGCAGTAGAGCCCTTTTTGATTTTCCATAAGGGCAGGGTATCATTACGTACTAATCCTTCCTTTATGCCTAAGGTGGTTTCTAGTGTGGCTTTAAACCAAACTATTCATTTGCCTACGTTTTTTGCAGATCCTCAAAATAAAGGGGAAAAGATTTTTGCACACTTTAGATGTACACAGGCAATTGCGTTATTATTTGAGCAGGACTAAAGATTTTAGGCAGTCTCAACAGTTTCTTGTTTCTTTTGCTTTAAGTTCACAGGGCAAACCTGTGTCAAAACAAACTATTTCTAGGTGGATTGGCTTTTGCATTGCATTTTGTTATTCCCATCATGGCAAAGAGGTTCCAGCTGGGATTAGGCCTCATTCCACTAGGGCTACTGCCACTTCAACAGCATTTCTAAGGGGGGTGGCAACTAAGGATATTCTGGAAGCAGCTACTTGGAGTTCAGTGCATACTTTCTCTAGGCATTATCACCTGCCTATATACTCTAAGTCTAGAGCTGGTTTTGCCACAGCTGTTTTACAAGGCATGTTGTCAGCTCCTGCTACTTTATAATTTGCCAGCCTCCTTACCTCTGCTTTGGGATTCTACCCAATAGTCAGGACTGCAGCAAGGGAAGACGAAGAACATAGTACAGTTTTGTACCTACCATAAATGTAGATGTTCGAGGATTCCCTTGCTGCAGTCCAATTTACCCTCCCTCCTTCCCCTCTGTGTTTCAGGGTGGTTGTGTAGGTGCCTTTACATGCTTATATTTTTTGTATATATATTACTGTATATATTGTGCATGTTTATTGGTGCAGGTTGTTTTTGGGACTTGTCTTTTTGGGTCTTCTGACATCTGGGGCAAGAAAAGACTGAGGAAATGACGCCGGTCATGCGCATTAGTACCCTGACGTACTGACGCCAGTCTAAGGCGCCATGACCGACGTCAGCCTTATACTCTGGTATTCGGGCCGACTGGGACGCGGACTATACCCAATAGTCAGGACTGCAGCAAGGGAATCCTCGAACATCTACATTTATGGTAGGTACAAAACTGTACTTTTTCTAGTATTGACTACATAAACCAAACCTGTGCGGCAGTGGGCCATTCAGATTGCTGTGATACTGTTGTAAAAAGTGGAAGAAGGTTCTCTTCCATTTCTCATCTGTTTCTTAAAATGCACTTATACTGAGTTCCACCCTGAACCGGAGTTCAGTTCTTTCTGCCTTCCGTTTTTTTCTGCCAGCTCTTGGTCTTGGTAATTTGACCTGCACCATGCCCTTGTACAGCTGTCATTGGGCGTGGTTGCAGCAAAATTCACAGTCATCCCATCTTCGTATACCCTTTGTAAAGTCAGTGACATTTATATGAAACAAGAGGTGCTGTTATTTTTGCTTTGCCCAGAATATTTGTATTGCTGTCTTAGGTATATGTAATCAGATTTCTTGTTATAATTCTGTTTGTGCATGTTGGGGTACTTGATTTTGTGTACTAGACAAATGTTGATTTTTTTAAGCCACATTTACTTCAGTTGAACCACACACTGTATTTTATGCATGAAAGTTGTGGGTGTATCCCTTTTGCTACCTGTTTAATATAGACAAAACTGTCTTCTCTGTTACATGGTACATGTTTAATTGGCAAGCAAAGATTGCCAGATCACCATCCTTTTTGTATTACTGCTGTTTATAACTCCTGCTAATAAACGTTTTAGAAAGACTGACTTAAGCAGAAGGTCTTGGACACATTTATTGGTTTGTCGTAGAAAAGAAAGCAAGTCTTGTGGTGATCATAACTACCAAGAAACTTTTTTGCCTGTTTTTATCTCAGATATTGCACTTTGCAACATTTTTGTTAGGTATAGTTTTATGAGTACTACCATTTGAGAATTTGAATATATGTGGTCAGGAAATGGGGTGTGCAAGTCTAGTTTAGCATTGTAACTGTAGCTGTTTCATATGTGCCATATATCAAAGGTCTCAAACGTAAATGACCAAAGGTTGTTTGTAGTTGGCACACTTGCCAGATGGGCACAGTCTCCAGAACTATAAGAGAGGTAGTCAGTATAGCTAGGCTGATTCAAGGGCTGCTTGAGTCCCAAGGGTTTGTAAGTTTGAGATCCCTGATTTGCGTATACTGACAAGTTTTGATATACACAAGTGGCATAAGGTATAATGTCTCACATCATTTTCAGCAGTCTAATTGTGAGGAGTTGGAGTTGTTTTAATCATGTATATAACCAAGGGTAGCCATAGCTGGCAAAGTTATCCTGATGCCGACTACTTTTATTTCGACACTTAAACTGTAACCAAATGGGGAAGATTCAAAGATGCACTGTATAGGCTGATTCAAGGGTTGATTGAGTCCCAAGGGTTTGTAAGTTTGAGATCCCTGATTTGCTTATACTGACTTTGAATATACTGACAAATTTTGATATACACAAGTGCACAAGTGGCATAAGGTCTCACATCATTTTCAGCAGTCTAATTGTGAGGAATTGGAGTTGTTTTAATCATGTATATAACCAAGGGTAGCCATAGCTCGCAAAATTATCCTGACGCTGACTACTTTTATTTTGACACTTAAACCATAACCAAATGGGGAAGATCCAAAGATGCACTGTACTGTATAAATAAGTTATGATTTTAAAACTTTCCCATTCCTCATTGAATCTCAGAGAATTCACTTTTTCTTTTCAGGTCTGAAGGTGGTAGGAGGAAGGGCTATATGGGACACCTAACAAAAGTAGCAAATGCCTTGGTACAGAGCTCAGAAAAAGGGCCTAACAGTTTATTCATATTAAAGCTCATCAAAGGTAAACCACTAACTTTAACTTCTTAATGATGGTATGAAGGTACTCTGCCTGGTTTTGTTACAGAAAGATGGTACTTTTCTTGATGTGTTCTACCAGATGGGACTCTAAATCCAAATAATCTTTAGCAGACCTACATTTATAGAACTGGGTTTGTTCTGTATGTATTTTTTGGCAACAGTTATGAAGTCCTTTGTCTTGAGGAACAAGTCATAATGCTTCTTGGTAGTTCTCTGCAGCTCAGTTTGAATGTTCTCCAACTGAAAAGTATTGTGATGCCTTTAGACAGGTCCCAGCTGATTTTTCTTTTTATTTTAATATAAAGCTTTTAATTCATGTAATTGACAATACTATTTTCTTCAGTTGTCCCAGTGTTGATTAAATATTAATGGAAACATTTAGGTTTAATTTAGGAACACACATACCAAATGTAATTTTAATGCTTTTGTAGAAAAAGTATGATTATGATACTCCTGGCCAACCTAATCAGATGCTTTGTTACATATGTTAAAATTTCATTTTGTAAGGGTGTCTCAAATATAAATTTGTCATAATTCCATGGTGCTAATTGAAAGTTTTGGTCTTTTAATTGCAGATATGTAAGGCATGGGGAATATTCATTGCAGCCAACCTTTTGGCTAGTCACAAAATAATATGCAAGTTTGTATTAATCCCAAGTGCATCCTCCCCAAAATGGATATTCTAGCTGCCATTTCAAATAGTCCATGTAGTGCATAACCTGATGTGTAACAGTCCTAGCTTTATACCAATTAAGTTATTTCTACAGCCAGCAGGTTATATTGCATCATAATGCATTCACTAATGTAACATTTCTCAGTATTTTCCACTAAAATAACTTCTTCAACCAGCTAGTTTTGTGTCACGAAATAAGTTATTTTTTTAATTACTTTTTTCCTAACATTTTATGTTAACTAAAACCCTTAAACTCATCTTTATCTCTTATCCAGTTAAAGCCCTTATAATTGATAGCTGTGTTCCTTGCCAACATTCTGAATGTTTTACAGTTTGCCCGTAATGTAAAAACTTTTATTTTTAGCTGATTTTATTAAAACTCATTTCTATCAGAACAAATTGTTTTAATCCGTAAAATTTCTTCACAGGAGACTCAGTTCCCTGGCATACATGAGTAAAGCCCTGACTGTAATGCAGATTACCTGAGTCAGATTAGAGGCTTAGGCACCTCTAAGAAATAGCCATGGAGGTTAGGAGTGAATAGCTACTGCTGCGTTGCGCTTCTTGTAGAAAGGAATGTGGCCGTGGCTCAACACAAATGTAATGCCTAGTGAGCACTAGGTGCTACCTAGTAGATTTCTAGCCTATTGAGCCATTGACGTCCCAGAGCATGTCGTACTGGCAGCTGATGGGAAATCTGTATATGGAGGCATATCTCCCCTCATAAGACAGCAGTGGTGGAGTTTGGAGGAGCTGCTGAGTATGGATGGGGGTTCTATCCTAGGAGGAAGAGGCAAGCTACCCCCAACACCAGCAAGCTGGCCTCTTCACCACCACCAGTTTTGCTGGGGAATGTAGAGCCTTTGGGATTCCTGGGCAGAATTGAATGGGTCATAGGGCTCTTATCTAGTACATATTCTCAGAATGAATGGGCAGTTTAGGTGTCAGCAATGTAGCTGTTGGGCAAGGTCTTGGGTGAAGCAATACAAAACAAAAGAAAAAAAATTCTTCACTGGGAAGCAAAGCCCCCTCTGTCCACCTTACTCGTGTGCTAATCCCAGCCCCTGCTCCTAACCCTAATTGTTACTAAAAACCCTTTCCCCTAACAGTACCACTAGTATTAATACATTTGATCTCTGTTTTATGGCTGAGTTTTTTTTTATACATGGCGATTTTAGTTGGATAGAATTATTCAATGTTTTGAGATTCAGCATTAGTTGTATTTCAGCATTTTGTGCATTCAGTCTTTTTTTTTCCTTGATCAGTTGAGGTTCAGTATTTTCACTGTTAGATGCTTCATGACAGTAAACATATACACACACACACACACACACACACACACACACACACACACACACACACACACACACACACACACACGCATATATTTATTGTGTGTGCATGCAGGTATTTATGAGCTTATTACATGCATTATGTTTACTGCAAGTTCAGATGATCTTCGCAGTAGTAAATAAATGTGGATGACTGTACACTTAGTTTGGAACACATGCGCACACACAGCTGGTTGCTTCACAAATCACCTTGTATGTACTGTTTGCATGATCCGTGATCTGCACTGCACTACATATCATCAGTATGCATCTGTAGTATTGATCACAAAAGTAACACCTGTATACTTTTCCTGTTGGTGCACAGAACGCATACACAATTCATGTGTACCTGTATGCATCTAAAGACACTGTATTTATGTAGTGGTCTCCAGCTTTGCTCCCACACCTCTCTACTTATTTATACTAACTCCATAGTCACTCAACCGTTACTACAGTGCAGTTTCCCTGCACAGTAGTCGACCACAGCAGAGTTGAAACTTCAGAAGCTGAGTACAACCACAGTTGATTTAAAATACACCGCACTTCCAAGTTAACAAACCGCATAGTCACTCCATTAATTATGTTTATGTAGTCTGAAATAAAGGAAACACCCATAGTAGAATAACTCATCTAATAATATATTTTTTCTTCAAACAAAAGTGTAGTAGTTGGAGAAAAAAAACACCAGCTCTGTATAGTACATGACTGGTGAATTACCCAAGAATTTCCTTAATGCTTCCTTCCCATATGAATGGTATATATTACTGTACAAACTGTTTACATTTAGGAATATCCACCACGTCATATGTTCAAGACTCTTCCCATAAGACGAGTACTATTCCTTAGATAATAGACTGTGCTATAAAACAGGTTGTGAAAGAATCTGAGGTACTACCTTACATAAATTTTCCAAATGTTGGACAAGATGGTCTGTTGTGAGGAGAACACATCATTTATGAATTTTAGACAAACGGTAAAATATGGCAACTTGATAAGTAGTGGAACAAAACTTTTGTCAACGTCATCAGTTTGAAAGTAATTTAATCCTAACATCATTCTAATTTAAAGAGTGACAATTCATAAGTGCTTGTTCATTAATATTTTTATTACATGATAAATAGTCAGCATTTAAATGGATAAAACACATTTCTGAATACTGTTAGGAATTCTTTACCCACTACCTTTTCCTATTTGTATGCCTTTTTAGTTGCATCATTAGGATAGTTTTTCAGTTTAGAAACAGCAAGCTGTTGCACTTACTGAAATTAACGCATTGCACATTTTTATTAAACTTGTACAAAATAATGTGCAACGTTTCACATTTTACCAAGTACCTTAATAAAACCATTCTTGTATGGAGGAATACAATTAATTTCTTTATGCATTCTCTATCCAATGGGCAATATGCAGTAATTTATATCCAGATTTGTTACTATTGTCGTCATGGTAAGAAAATAACTTTGTTCATCACAAGAGTGTCCATTATAAATATCATTGTTGTTTTATTGACAAGAATGTATACCAGATACATTGTTATAAATATTACCTTTGTTTTAATGAAAACGTATAATAGATGCATTTTCTGGCATAATTTAAAACAATCGATTTTAGCCTTGTGATACTTTGGAGTAACTGAGGGTATACATTTTAAATACAAATCTAAAATGCATCTGTGTAGTGCTGTAAATTCATTATTAGAAATATTCACTGCACATTTTTATTGGCCGTGTTAAAATTTTCATTATAATCAGCATTAGAGGATAGAGAGTCAACATGAGTTACTGTATTGGAAAAAAACAGATTTTTTGAATTTACTTTACAATTTGTACCTTTTATTTGGGTAATCAAAGCTTTCTTGATCTTGGTATATATGCTGGTGTTTTCTTCCTCTGAGTAGATGGAAGCCCTGACTCAAATATTGATTCCTTTGTTGAATGTGCTCACTAAAGTAATTTTCAGCTTTTCTAGTTTAGAAGTCTGTATGGCATGCTAGAGTGAGATAGACCTGTAGAAAGTGATGAGGGAGACATTGATACGTTTCTTACAGTTACCAGTGCTCTGACCTGGGTTACCTGATCTTTTGCTTGAAAAGATTGGTAGTTTATTTTGTGCATTTGCTTAATCAGTTCAAATGCCTTTCATTTTTCATTCAACAGTGTTGTAGATTTGTTATATAAAGTGAGATCTGTATTTTAAAACATTGATGGATTATTTTAATTATAGATGTCAATGTATTTTGTGTAAGAATGTCTCTTGCTATTAAAACTTGTACCAATTCTTCAGTGAAACAGTGCACAGATGTTATCTAAATACAAATTTATTTTCAGTAGCATCTTCCAAGTGAATGGATTCAGATAGTGCCTTAATGGATCATTACCCCCCTCAGTGTAATATCCTCTTCAAATGCTCTCTTAGAAGATTAGAATGTAGTTTGATCTAAGATATTAATAACTTCCCTGACTGAGAGTGCAGTTCTCTTTGTGCAGTAGACAATTTATTTTAGCCCAGCAGGTCCAGGAAATCATTACATCATTATGTCTTGATCTATTCTTGCTGTTCTGAGCATTGAAACATGATGTCTTCATTCACTGTTCCTGTAAGATTAAATACAAATTCATAATTCTCTTTGAGCCTCCGGTATCTATCGCCTTCATTATAAAATCTCCTGAGTTTATTTTTGACAATATTAACTGGGCTTATTGACTATAAACTGTTGGAGGACATATTAATCAGAAACAACTACTAGTAAATACAAAATAAAATAAAAAAACGCCTTCCTACTGTAAAATAGTTTAGTCCCTGCTGCTTTGGTCTCGATCTGTCATGGAAGATAAAATAAAAAGCCACAGTTAGTAAACAAAGAACATGGCATCCCACAATAGTTGACAAACACCAAAAGTGTCAGTGCCAAAGAAATTAAGTATACATTGTCATCCGATTATACTTCAAGCTCAGACCAAAACGAGTTAGTGGATAATATTTCAGTATAAGTATTTATTTATTTATTTTACATTTGTTGACTGAGCTAGTCTAACTGGATACATGTCCTTTTTCAGTAGAGGCCCGGGGAGATAAGCTCCAAGATATAACAATGGTATTAAGGTAACATTAACAAAAACAAAGTCATATTTACAATTCATATTACTGGTTATCACAGTAAAATTCAGCAGTGCAGAGTACAGGTAGCTAGTACAAAACAAGATGTTCTAGAGGGAGATAGTATTGTTGTTAATAAGGAAGGAAATTACAGCTAATGAGATGAAGGGGTAGGAAGAGCAAAGTAGTTAAGAGACATATAACTAGTCAGGTTTAGTACAGGGGCATAACCAGTGTGTTCTGAGGAACACTTTCAATTTGTTTTTGAAGCACGATAGAGAGGGAATTGAGGAGAGTTCACTGGGGAGGAGATTCCAGGCTTTTCCAACAGTATTAGAAAAGAGGGAGTCGCCTGCCTTGTTGTTTGGTTTAGTGGTATGTACTAGAAGTCTCTGAGAAGACCTTAAGGATTTCAGGTTTTTATAGGGAGTGATGAGTGTGGATAGAATAGGAGTTTTGGAAGGTTTGTAAAGAGTGTTGTGGGCTATAGATAGATGATGGAATTTAATCAGATTTTGTAGTTCAAGCCATCCCAGCTGCTTTAAATTAAATGCAATGGTGGATTCTAAATGGGTGTCCTGTAGCAAATCTGGCAATATTATTGTAGGACATTTCCAATTTGCTAAGATTATTTTTAGATAGATTAGTGAAAATGGGAGAGGCATAAAGAAGTGAAGAGATTAGATGAGTGTGTGCTATAGTGGTTTTTGC
Source organism: Protopterus annectens (assembly GCF_019279795.1). Lineage (NCBI taxonomy): Eukaryota > Metazoa > Chordata > Ceratodontiformes > Protopteridae > Protopterus > Protopterus annectens. Next base: position 601,922,962 of record NC_056751.1, read on the forward strand.
TGAAGGTAGGAGGAAGGATTTAATCCTATAGAGAGAGCCTAGTTTTTTGTTGACAGTTTTTGTAGTATTATTGGTATGGATATCAAAGTTTAGATTGTTGTCTATGGTGATACCTAATAGTTTGGTGGTAGGTTCGGGGGATATAATAGTTTTATTGGTAGAGATAACTGAGAAATCAAGAGGAGAGGACTTATTGGTGGGAGAGAAGAGGAGGAGTTTAGTCTTTTTGGGGTTTAGGAGAAGGCATCTATGTGTGAACCATTTCTCAACTGTGTTAAATACTTGTTGGGTAAGAGATTGAAGTTCAGAAGAGGTGGTAGCTGAGCATATCAGAGTGGAGTCATCTGCATATTGAGTGCATGTGGCTTGGGGGATGGCAAGGCGAAGGTCGTTGATCAATATGGAAAAAAGTAGAGGTCCTAGGATGGAACCTTGGGGGACACCAAGGTTGACGGGCAGGTGAGAGGAGAGAGACTTGTGCCATAGTACGGCCTGTTCAAGGTGGGACTGGAACCACTTTATAGAAGATGTATCTAGTGACAGGGATTCCAGCATTTTGATGAGAATTTGATGATTTACCATGTCAAAAGCTTTAGACAAGTCAATGAATAGTGCTGAAGAAAGCTTGTTAAGATTGCGGTTTTTGTTGATACAATCTGTGAAGGAGAGAAGGGCTGTGGTAGTGTTATGTGAAGGTCTGAAGCCATGTTGACAGTTGGAAAGTAAATTATTTTGGGTTAGATGGTCAAGTAATTGTTTGTGAATGCATTTCTCCATGATCTTTGCCAAAGGTGAGAGAAGGGCAATGGAGTGGTAGTTGGAGAGTTCAGTGGAGTGTCCACCTTTTGGAGGGGGATAATATGGGAAATTTTCCATAAACTGGGGATATGACTTTCGGTAATAGTTCTATTGATCAGAATAGAAATGGGATAAGCAATAGCTTTGGCTGATAGTTGTAGGAATTCAGCGGGTAGTTGGTCTGCTGAGGGTGAACATAGTTTTAGTTTCTGTAAAAGGGTTAGAATATATGTTGTTGGGACAGGTTGAATATGAAAAGTAGAGGGTAAGGTTGATTTATAGTAAGGCAGAGTGAAATTATTGGGTGATAGTAGACTTTCTCTGTATTGTGGTAGTTATTTTAAAGCCCTACCACCTCTGTTAGCATCATAAAGTTTTTTCCAAACTGTTGTTTTAGCACATTGGCTGCCATATTAAATATAAGACTTTTAGAAAGCACTTCTACAGTTATAAGATTTCCCTTATTGGGTGAAAGTAGACTTTCTCTTTATTGTGGAAGTTATTTTAAAGCCCTACCACCTCTGTTAGCATCATAAAGTTGTTCCCAAACTACTGGTTTAGCACATTGGCTGCCATATTAAATGTAAGACTTTTAGAAAGCACTTCTACAGTTATATGATTTCCCAGTTGCAAGTTAACATACACCCCGATCTAATGGCGTCACTTTCTTGTGAAGAATTTTTAAGAATTGGGATAATTTGATATAATAGATACAGTGTTTGGGCAGAAACAGCTTAGACTTGAGTGTGTTTATATCAGGATTATAAGTTGGAAGAAATTCATTATTTGTTATTTTTATTAGTAGTAGTTTGTTTTAGAGACAACTCAGTCTACTGACAGAGAGCCATCCAACAGGTCCTGCCGGACCAGAGTGGACTTTAGAGTCTATTTAGTATTCTTTCTAGTTCATTGAAGATGAAGGAGGTCAGACCCATTTTTGACTAAAGCAGCCTAAATCTGAAACTAAATAAGACAAATTCAAGATGGTCAAAGTGTAGTCAATACTTTCATGGTTAGAGGAAGTTGTCAGGATATGCTGCTTGGACCTTCAGGTTCCTACCTTGTATGTAAGATAGACAAAGCATCAAGGAAGATGTTCAGCACATGAATCATCATTGCAGTCGCTTAAGTTGTTAGAGTATTACCCTCTGCACTGGCCAGCTTCCCAAAGCTTTGGGTGTCTTTGTGCACTCCAACTTGCTAGTAGCTCTCACGGTGCTTCCTATGAAAGACAGTTGGAGCTCAAAAGTACTTCAATATTTTTCCTGCCAAAGTGAGCAGTTCATCCGCGGGCAATGATTCTCTCAGTCGGATAGCAATCTTTCAGGATCTGGGTAGGTAAGTTTCTGCTGGGGAAAACCTTCCTAATTATTTTTACTTTTATGACTGAAAGTTTTACTTTTCCTTTCAGATTTTTTACTTTTACTAAGAAACCAAGGAGCCTGGGCTGTTATTGCACCAGGATGATTGGGGTTATGTTGAGGCTTGTGTAAACTTTTTATGAGTAAATATTTATGTTTTGACTAAAAAACTGCTGTTGGAAGTTTTGTATCTCAGTATTGATACTGCACTTCTGAGGGACTTTCAATGGTTTACTTACCTCAGAACCACTTGATGTCCTGACTGAAATCACTGTTGCAGTATTCCTGACACATGGGTTGTCATCAGTGGTGTCCTGCCGTGGTACCAAAGCTTTACCTTTCCTAGCTCCTATGCATCGGGTTATAATGATGAACATATGAGCACTCTTCAGATTATTTTGCCACCAGCCTAATGCAGGTTGTGCATCCAAAGAACTGTTTGTTGTTTGGTTGTTGGTATCGTTCTTTTGTTTGTTTATCTGGAAAAGTGCCCCATTGGGGAACCTTCCTTTTTATCTTTCAGTATTTTGTTACATTTGTAGATGTCCGCTAGGAGGGGTAAGTGCAGGTGCTACAGCCAGATTTTGTACAATGACTTACATGCCAAGGGTCTTTTTGCGTAGTTTCAGAACCCAGTCACAAGTCTTGCTCTGTCAACCGTTTGTTCCAAAATCCCTTAGGTCAACACCTTCCTCGAGACTCATGCGTCTTAAATGTTTGACCCAATCCAAGATGGCTGACTACTTCATCATATACTATCTGCTGCAGAAAAAAAAACAGGTTACTTCTCAGTTGCCCAGTACCAAGACCCAGTCTGAGGCTGATATGGCTCCTGAGGCCTTACAGACTAACATTACATCTGAGGAACCATGTCTCATCATTTCAGAAGGACCGCAGAGCATCTGTCAAATTCTGAATAAATCCCAGGCTTTCTAATAGAGGTCATACATGGTTCTGATCTTCTGCATCTCATCCAGGTGGACATCACGCCTAAAAAGAGAAAGCAGAAGACTAAACATGTGGTCTCCCACTCAGCAACTAGAGAGAAGGAATGGATGGACTTCTAACAAGGGTTGTTCAGAGCTACTGTGCCTTTGAAGCCTCCCTTCTTTGGATCTCCACAATAGGCTACTCCTCTTAAACCTGCTCTGGTTTCCTCTTCCTCTGATGAGGAGCAGGGTTATGACTCTGACCATTCTCTGAGCTGTTCCACTGAGCTGCATTCTCCAGGGTAAAGCTCTTCCGATGAAGACTTCCTGTCACCTGATTCCCCTACAAAGGAGGCTTCTTTTAGGGAGACTGTACAGATCATGAAACACCTTGATTGGCAGTCCAAACAGATTTTTGATGTTACACCCTCCAGTAGATAGATACCCCTGCCCCTTCTCCATTCCCCCTGTCCTTGAGCATTTTCAAGATACCTTTCAGTCCACCTCTTCACCTTATTCTTAACCACCAGCTCCTTAGAGACCACAAAGGTTTTGTAAGGTCCTTAATGGTCTTAAATATTTATATAAGTACCCTGTAGCAGACCCTTCTGCAGTATCACTGTCTTCAGATAAGCCCTCCAAGCTTCTGCCAGTGCTAATTTCGTATCTACTGATAAAGATAGTAGGGCTATGGATAGATGAGGCATGACTGTTACCCTTGCCTTTAGGGCAGTTAATTACCAGATTCAGATGACAAAGTGTTTTTGTCCTTAACTCCTTAAACAAAGTTATCTTGGATCCTTCTATAGCAGACTCTAAGCAACAGATGCAGAGCTTACTTTTGCAAGCCACTCAGATTTCCAAACACAGTGTTAAGTGCAGCTACTATGCTGTGGATGCTTCTTTTAGGGCAGCTGCAGTGGGATCTGTTATCCACAGATATACATGGCTTCGTAGTCAGCCTGAAGGTGCCATCTTTCAAAATGCTCTCTCTCTCTTCAGACTCCTCCACCTTTTATCCTCCTACTGGCTTTCTTAGTGTCATTTGATCTTAAGGACGCCTACCAACACATTCCCATTCATCCTTCTTGCAAGAGATTCTTCAGGTTTTTCTCTGGCTCCTCGCATTTTCAGTTTACTGTTCTGTCATTTGGTTTTCCACAGCCCCAAGAGTATTCACAAAGTGTATATCGCCTGTAATAGCTTTCTGCAGCACTTAAGGAATTCAGATTTTCTCCTACCAGGACAGCCTTCTGATCCAGGCTTTTTCCCCCCAAGAGATTCTTCTTCAACATCTTCACTTCACCCTCTATCTCCTTACAGGATTGGGTTTCACTATGAGCTGCAAAAAAAAAAAAAAAAATCACACATGGTTTCTACACAGAACCTGGTGTTACTGGGATGCTGGATGGACACAAAAAAATGCATGCCTTTCTACCCCAGGAGAAGGTTTATCAGCCTGCCAGTTACTTTTAGGACCTCTCTTGGGCAACCCATTTCTCTGCAAGGGAGATGCTAAGGGCTTTGGGATTCATGGCAGCCACCACAATATGCTCCACCGGGCCAGACTCCACATGAAGAAAATCCAGTGGTACCTGAAGTCTTTGTGGTTCCAGCACTGCCGCCTTTTGGACACCCTGGTTCCCCTCCTCTTTTGCTTCACAAAGGAGCTTATCTTGTGGAAATGATAGGTCATCCTCAACCCAGTATTACCTTTCACACCTCTTCCTCCTCTTCAACAAGTTCACATGGATGCCTTGGTGAGGCATGGAAAACATGGACAAGATGACAGTGAGTGCAGGGAAAATGGCACCCCCAGTTCTGAAAGAACACATCAAACTCAAAGAAATGAGAGGTCTTCTGCAAGCTGTTCAGATTTTTGCCCACCTTTGGAGAACAGGACAACTCCAAATGTACACAGACAATACCGCAATCATGTGGCACATAAATAGGGCGGCACCAGGTCTTACCAGCTTTACAGGTTACCACAGGAGGTTTGGAGTTTTGCAAAACAGATGAGCACCATGCTCCCAATGTGTTAGCAGACTGCTTGTCACTCCCTGGAGGACCCTCACAAGTGAACCTTGAGCAGAGGCCTTCCACAACATCACACTTCAATGTGGCACCCCTCAGACAGACTTCATTGCTTCATCAAGCATCCATCAGCTCCTCCTGTTCTGCATCAGGGACCCTTGACCCACATCCTAGAAGATGGATACCTTCTCTTTCCAGTTGACAGGGAAGTTCCTCTAAGCCTTCCCTACTTTGCCTCTCCTTCCAAAAGTTCTTCTCAAGGCACAGAAGGAGTCACCAAGACTCCTCTATTAGGTCTGTTTTGACTGAGGTAATATTGGATCTGATGATGTCATTTTCATTCATTCCTCAATGAATGGGTCTTGTGTCCTACTTGACACTTTTCTCTAGATTCTTGGATTTGACTCTCAAGCTCTTCCCTTTACCCATAATGCTTGTAACTACTGCACTACCTTAGATCTCGTTTGCTGCTCCAAAGATTGGACAGGATTGCCTTCTCTAGAGCTCAGGGAAATTATTTCTTTCATGTTAGTAAGTAATTTTAAAATTTAATTTTTCTTTACTTCTATATAACTTTTCAATACCCTTCCTCTCTTTACCTGTTGATTGTTAACCTTTTTATACTTTTCTTTACCGGTTGTTTAGGTATTCGTGTTACCATTGTTGGTACAGTAGAGAGTCAATTATCCGAACTAATTGGGACCTCGGGTAGTTTGGATAATAAGACTGTTCGGATAATCAAGCATACATTGAACCGGATAAAAACAAAACTTCAAAAATCTTGTTTTTTCCTGCATGCTTTTCAACAGTTTATCGATTCCAATGGACAATAAAGAATATTTTTCAAAACGAGTGGGCTACAAGCTCAAAAAACACACACAAGCGAATACGTATAATGCTTACATATTCATACTTTATGGTTTTTCCTACCCAAAAACATTGGAAGGCTGCATTTAGGTAATTGACATTTCTGATGATCAGTGTTTGGGTGGCCACGGTGGTGCAGCAGTTAGCATGGCACCTCACAGCAAGAGGTTCTCCGGTTCGATCCTCAGCTGGGGTGCCTTCTGTGCGGAGTCTGCATGTCCTCCCTGTGGTCATGTGGGTTTCCTCCCGATGTTCTGGTTCCCTCTCACATCCCAAAGACATGCTGTAGGTGGATTGGACACTCTAAATTGGCCCTAGGTGTGAGTGTGTGCATGTGTGTGCCTTCTGTGGAAGGTTGGGCATCGGGTTGGCAACTCGACACCATAAAACTCCACTGCGAATCATGAGCGGACAGGTGAACTGCTGTGGCGACCCCTAACTGGGAAAAGCCGAAAGAAGAAGTGTTTTCGGATATTCGGCTCTCCACTGTATAATCTTGTCTGTCTTTTTACCTTACTCTTTAAGGTGTTCTATTTGCCATTGTTGGTAAAGTTCCTCTTTTTCTCTGCTTATATGTATAGGATTTCTCTTGATAGTTTACTGCTATGTCTGAAAAGCCTACTGGTTTTAAAACGTGCACTTCCTGTGGACATAAGATACCCAATTCTGATGCTCACAGGGAGTGCGTTTATTGTTTAGGCCACACTCATCAAAACTGTCCCTTTATGATTTGTGGTGGAATCAATTCCAGAGCCATTAGTGACCGGCACAATAAATTAGTACGTAAGGGCCTTCTTCCTGTTTCAGCTCCTTCTTCTTCAGCTTCTGCTTCAGGGGCTCAACTCCCCTCAAAAAAGTAAAATCCTTCAGAGCCCAGGGAATATAGGAAGTGCTCTCCTGCTTGGTCTCCCAAAACCGCTCCAATATCGGAGTCACCAGCAAAACATTTGAAGCACTTCAGTCCAACTCCTACAGTCACCAATTTTCCTCGACTTCAGAGTCCTTGTTTCTTTCTGGAGCCAATTTTCCCAAGACTCAAATCTCCCTTCTTGCAGGAGACCCCAAGAAAACCATCTTAGCCTCCATCCACCACTTCAATCAGTTTCTCCCGAATTCTTTCCAAAACAGATGTGGACAGGATGATTAAGAAATTTCTCAGAGCACAGAATCTAGATGAGGGCTTTACCGACTCCATTTCCCATTGGATCCACAAGCCTTAAGGCTTCTTCACATACCATCATCTCTCCTCCTCTGATCCGACATACTGTTTCTGGTTCCTCGGATCCAAGAACTTCAAGAGTTGAACCGTCTGATCTGAAGATGCCGTCTTCTTTGACTCAGACTGTCTCCCTGACTCATTTGCAGCTGACCCCTCCTTGAGCAGGACAAGTCTCGCAGCTGAAGCATCAACATTGGATTGGGGGGTTTGACCTCAACTCTAAGGCTTTCGGAGCCATTGCTTCCCCTCAGAGCCTTGGCACTGGACAGCTGGGGTCTGACTCCTCCCTTGGAACAGAGGACCAGAGGGGGGACCAAGGCTTAACTGATCCAACAGTTTCTGCTTTGATGAGATTGTCTTCAGCTTCTCCCGGCCCCTTTGCCTTCGAGGTGGCTGAGAGGGCTTTCTCCAATCGGAGAACTGTTTCGACTCTTATTTCCTCTGATCCCATCCCTGTTCTTCCTTTAGATCCAGTCTCTGAGCCTCTTCATCCTACTCCATAAATTCTTCCAGGCAGTTCCATTTAGGGAACTCCCTGTGTCTTCCAATATCTCTCCAGAGCACCCCACTAAAGAGGTTGCCCGGAAGAGATTGTGCAAAAGGAGGCACTTAATTCCCCTCAGAAATCTCTGACTGAAGACACTTTTGATGAAGGGGAAGGGTCCCCAAGGTCACCACCAGCAGATGTCTCCTTCAGAGACATGCTAGAGATCCTATGCCAAAAAGGTGGTTGGTACTCCAAAGCCCCTTCTCAGGAGGAATCAGTGTTCCTAGAAGTCTTCAGGGTGACCCCATCTATGTCTTATGTTACCCCTGCCCCCCGCCCCCCCCCCCCCCATGGATGGATGACCTTATAGACCTTGTCTCTCGTTGGGCTTGGAAGGAGCCAGATACTGTAGAATCTTTCCCCCAATGTCCAGACAGAATCTTTGGTGCACCAAAAGATACGCAGTTTCCATGAGTCTAATCTCTCATGCAGCTGAAGGTTCCTCATGGGCTGCAGGGTAAGGCATAGCCATCAGGAGACATGCCTGGATACGACTTTGTGATGTTGCTGAGCTATTTAAATCTTCATTCATCAGTGTTCTCTTTCATGGATCTCCCCTGTTTGGGCCTACTGTTAAAGACACACGTTCCCATGGTGAGCACAATGGCAAGACTTTGTCTGCGGTGGGAATCTGTTTTTCTACCCTGCAAAGGCCTTTTTCCGGGAATCAATGCAGTGGTAAGAAAATGTGGTGCCGGATGTTTCAAGGACCTTTTCAAGACTCACATTAGGAGTTTTCTTCCAGTGCAGAGGGCAAAATAACAACAGAAGATGCCGTCCACTTGGCAGAGGGGGATCTGCAAAACCAAGGGTTCCCAGACTCCTCCTTTGATAGATCCTTTCAGTGCTCCTGAAAGGTTGCCTGGCTGTTCTTCTGTGGAGGCAGTTGGGGGTCACTTATCTTTGCCATCACAAGAGATTAGTGTGTGCAAAAGATCACAGCCAGAGATCCAGAGGATATTTCATTCGCTTTTTACAAATTCCCTCACAAAAAAAAAAAAAAAATAGTCTCACTAATGTTCCACCCAGTCAGCAGGAGTTAGCAGCTCTAGAGGTTCAAAAGCTGCTAGACACAAGAACCATCCAAGAGGCCCCACCAGACCAAAGAGGATCAGGAATTTACTCAAGGTTCTTTTTAGTGTCAAAGAAATCAGGGGACCTGAGACCTATTTTGGATCTGAAGAAACAATCGTAACTAGGCTGGCAAAACTGGTATAGCCACAAAAATCAGTGCACAAGATGTATGTATACTAGTACCATGAATCATAAACACCTTAATAATAGTCACTAGATGCTGTTTATTCACAAGTAAAACTTTCACAGACAAGCTTTTCTCTTGGTGCTGGCATACTTATATTTCATGTACCTATTTTGGATCTCTGTTATCTAAATCAGTTTGTAAATAACTCCAAGTTCTGGATGGTCACAGTTCAGTCCATTCTGTCTCCTTCTACAGAAGGACAACTGGATGTGCTCCATAGATCTTAAAGACATGAACTATCACATCAAAATGAACAGGCACTGTCGAAGGTACTTGCGCTTTTGGTTGCCAGTCATTACCAGTTCAGAGCCCTGCCCTTTGATCTTACCGCAGCCCCCAGGGTGTTCAAATGCATGGCTGTGGTAGCACCTCCATCTCCGACTGCATGGATTCAGAGTGTTTCTTTATCTGGATGACTGGCTTCTCACAGCACCAACCAGACATCTCCTAGAAGAAGCCAGAGATTACTTACTCCAATTGCCTCAACTCCTGGGATCACAGTCAGTCTTCCTAAGTCCCATCTTTGACCAGTTCAAGTCTTAGAGTTTATAGGGGCTCGCCTCGATACAGTCGGTTGTCTATCTCTTTTACCACAGGATTCTTACCTTGAGGTTGCATGTTTGACAAATTCTGTCTCACCCCTCTCCTCCAGCAAAAATGGTTCTTCAAGCCTTAGGTTCAGTGGCTGCAGCAATTACCTTAATACCTACTGCTCCACTGGACTTTAGCAGTACAGTGGTCCATTCTTTGACAACCTTGAAACAGCCCTTAAAACCATCTCAGGTCTGCATAGACTCACTATTCTGGTGGAATCAGTCAAACAAAGTTTGTCAGGGAAATCCCTTTATCCTTTCTCCTCCAAAGGCCACGTTGACCACAAACGCCTCCCAGTTGGAGTGGGGGTGGTGGCATTTCCTGGGAAGGACTGTTCAAGACATGTGGTCCCCAGAAGAGACCAAATTGCATATAGACGTCTCAGAGATGGGAGAAGTCATTTTAATGTTGCATGCCTTTCAGAACTCTCTTCCTCTAGGGACAGTTGCTATCCAGACAGACAATATGTCAGCGGTATGGTACATCACCAAACAAGGGTGAACCAGATATTTACCCCGTTTGCTAAAAAAGAGTGAGAGTCTGGCATTAGGTGATCTCCTCCAGCCACTTTCTTGTAGCAATGCAAAAATCCAGCATTCCAGCCGAAAAGCTCAGCAGGATTATCCTGATGCCTCACAAATGGGGTCCCATTCATGCAGTGGGGTCAGACTTGCTGCAGTCTGTTTGCCTTTCCCCTCAACAAGTGTGTCAGGTTCTTTGCCCTAATTCCCCCTTCGGGGGAGTCACCGAGAGATGCTATAGGCCACACTTGGCCCTCTGGTGTCATGTATGCTTACCCTCCTCTACCCCAATCTCCAGATTTCTTCAGAAAGCACTTTGGTTGAAGAGCAAGGTAGTCATCATTGCTGCCTTGTAGCATCAGCAAGTTTGGTTTCCCTTTCTGTGGCCTCACCTACAATGTATCCCCTGGACACTGGACCCCATTCCAGATCTGCTGTCACATGCATCACATATGACTCATCTGGACATTCCACGTCTTAGATTGACCGCAAGGTTTCTCCAATTCCTATGATGACTAGACAGTCCAGGCTTTACTGTCCTGTTTGCCTTATCTTATTTGCATCCCAAAAACCTTCTATAAGAGGAAATGGAAGAGATTTTCTTTTTGAGCACAACAGAGAAATTCAGATCCTTTCACTGCCCCAATCCCTGCTGTTATAGATTTTCTTGCTTTGATTTTTCAAAGTGGAGCTAGTTTCTGCACTGTGAAAGTTCAACTAGCAGCCATCTCTAACTACCACATAGGAGATAATGCTTGCCCTCTAGCTTCATCCAAATTATATAAAGCATTCCTTAAAGGTACCTTTTTGTTTAGATCTCCAGTAAAGGAGCCTACTCCACCTTGGGACCTTACTATTGGTCCAACCTCTTTTTGAGCCCTCAGCTAAGTCGGATCTCAAATTTCTTTCTTGGAAAACAGTCTTTCTTACTAATGCAAGGCGAGTTTCTGAACTCCAGACACTCTCTTCAAAACTGCCTTATTTGATTTTCCATAAAGATAGAGTTACCTTGTGTGTTAAGCCCTCCTTTCTACCCAAAATTGACTCTGAAACAAAATTCAGCCAAATTATCAATTTGCCAGTCTTCTTTCCAAATTTTGACAAAAAAGGAGAATACATACTTCACGTTTTAGATGTACATAGGCAGCTTTGTTTTTATCTCCACAGGACGAAGGAATTTAGAAAAACTGACCAACTTTTTGTTTCCTTTACCAGTAATAAATTGGGAAAACCAATGTCCAAAGTTACTTTAGCCAGATGGAAGTCAGATTGTACTTCCTATGTTTAGTCTTTAAGAAGTTTACCCTTCCCAAAACCTCCAAAATCACACTTAACTAGATCTATGGCTACATCATCTGTCTCCTGGGCCAGAGCTTCCACTGATGATATATGTGCAGCTGCCACTTGGTCTAATGCTCATACATTTATTGCTCTTTACAAGTTGGCTGTCCTCTCCAGAAACAGGGCTGCATTTGGTTCTCCGGAACCTACTTGTTCATAAAAGCGCTCATTTGTCTGCTGTCAATGCCTTCCTCCATCTTAGCCCTCCACTTATGGCTTGGCCAGAGATCAGGCTTTTCCACAGGGGAGGTCTGCATCGTAAGCACCCAAGGAAACCCATCTCTCCTTCTTGGGATCTCAATTTTGTGCTAGAAGAGCTTCCTTTGTGTCTCTGAAATTCAGTACTTGGAAAACTGTCCTTCTCTTGGCCTTCAGTTCTGCCAGGAGAGTTTCTGAGCTACAAACTCTCATGACCACCCCCACTCTTTTCCTCATTTTTCAGAGGAACAGGGCGACTCTCCGGGCTATCCCATCCTTCATCCTGAAGTAGTGAATGAGTTGGTGTTCTTCGTGTTTCACTGTTGTAGTCATTACATTTGGGTAATCTGCTTGCAGGTTGCCCTCAGTCGGCCTGAATAACAAAGTCCTGGGACATGCATCGGTTGCCGTCTCCTCTTCCATGACGTCAGGTTGTCAGGGGTATAAAACATGCAGCCAATGCCATTTTATTCAGTCTTTCTTGCCACGTGGTGCCCGAAGCAGAAGCAGTTCACAAGTGCGGTCGGCCGACTCCTGAAATTTTCGCTTTCGAGTTTTAGAACTGAAGTCTTCAAACTAAAGCTAAGTACCCCGTTGGGGAAACTTTTTCTTGCTCCTTACCGATGTCCGTAAAAGTTAATAATTGCATTACTTCTGGGAAGCAAATACCTCATAAGGATTTTCATTTATACTGTATTCCTTGCCTAGGCCCAGATCATAACATGCCTTAGGTTCATAGGTTCATACTAGGCTATCTGCCATAGGGCATTTATAAGCCTAGCCAGAGTGTGTGTGGCTTTCACCACCCCTTAGGATGAGAATACTATACCCATTAGTTTGCTGTGCCTCTGTACAGCAGTGACACAGAGATGATTCCCGGGGTAAACCTACGATCTCCCATCCACTCGTCAAGATTTCTGTTGAACAGAGTTAGTGAGGGGCTCTGCCTCACATGGACTGGGATTCTGTTCCATAGTGTAGGGAGTCTCTGGGTGATGAATCTGTCCCTCCAGCACGTCCTATTTATATCCGTGTTGAGGTTTAAGTCTCTTGCTCTCGTGGCTCTGGTGGATTTGGATTTTTTGAGGTGGAGCATGTCCATTAATTCCGGGTTGGACATGGCCTTGTATGTCAGGCACAGATCACCTCTGAGCAGACGGTATGCGACTGAATAGAGCTGGAGTTTCTTCAGTCGGGCATCGTATGACATATGTTTGAGCCCCTTTATCCTTTTGGTGAGGAACTTTTGGGGTCTTTCCAACTGCTGCAGGTGTCGCGTAAGGTACATTCAGAATGGGGCGTTGTACTCGATCATTGGTCTGATAAGTGAAGAGTACAGGGATACAATGACCTCTCCTGATCTGGATGGGAATCCCTTTATGATCAGGTGGGCAATGTAGAAGGTCTTCCTAACCACTTTGGCAATGTGAGTGTCAAAAGAGAGGTTACTGTCCACTTGGGTCCCCAGGTCCCCGATAACTTCTTCCATGTTTAATGGATTACCACCTATGTGGTAATTAGGGGTTACCTTGTTTTTCCCAAAGGGTATGACTATACATTTTTTGGCATTTAGCTTAAGGCCATGGCTCTGGCACCAGTTATCCATTTCTATGAGACCTCTCTGGAGGATGTCTGTGTCTGATGGAGTGTCAATTATGGTGCCCAGTTTGCAGTCATCTGCAAATTTTGTCAGCCACAATCCCCCTATGTTTGCCTGCACTTCAGAAAAATAAATGCCGAACAAGAGGGGCCCAGGACTGAGCCCTGTGGGACACCGCCGTGACCGGCTTAGAGTCTGACATGGCACCAGCAACTCTAACCCTGTGTGTTCTGTTCTTGAGCCAGTTTGCAACCCATCTTGTGACATATGGGTTTACATCTAAGCTGGTGAGCTTTTCTATGATGCCCGAGTGGGGTATTGTGTCGAACGCTTTTGCTAGGTCAAGGTAAGCTGTGTGAACTGCCTTACCCTCATCAATGGCCTTAGTGACTGTTTCGAAAAAGTCGACCAAGTTCAAGAGGCAGGATCTGCCCTTGACAAAGCCAAATTGGGTAGGATCCAGTGTCTGTAGGTCCCCAATGTCTTTATTTGTGAGTTCCATTATGATCCTCTCCATAGCTTTGCAGATAAGGCTCGTCAAGCTTATGGGGCGGTAATTTCCAGGGTCCGTAGAAGCACCGCCTTTGTGGAGTCTGACCACAGTTGCCGTACGCCATTCTTTGGGTACGTATCCTGTAGTAAGGCTAAGATTAAACAGCAGCCTTATGTGTGGGTTTAGTTCCTCATTGAGTTTGTGTAGCACACAGCCGGGGACACCGTCCGGTCCCATTGATGCTGTGTTTTTTGCTTTAGAGAGAGCAGCTCTCACCTGGGCATCTGAGATGTTTGGGAGGCTAGACTCTGGTGGGATAGATATTTCTCCTTCTGGGAGGGAGGGGAGAAATTTGCACTGAACCTGTCTGCCAGTATGTTGGCAATGTCTGTGGGTTCAGTGATTTTTTTATCATTTTGGACTAATTCTGAGCATATCTGGGAGTTTCCACCCAGGTTTCTAAGATAGCTAAAGAAGGCCTTATGATTGTCTTTTGTGTCATTAGCGATTTTTCTCTCAAAGTTGGCCTTGGATGATTTTATGAGTGATCATAGTTTTTTGCTAGTATTGATCAGAGATACCTTCCCTTTTAGGGATTTTGCTCTGTCATGTAGTAGCTTTCTCCTCTTGTTGTAGAGTTTGTTTATGGCTGGGGTCCACCAGACCGGGCACCTGCCTTTGGTGAAAGGGTCTTGATTTTATTAGGGATTGCTTGATCCATACATTCCTGGAGGTGCTCGTAGAAGGCATTTGTAAGGGTTTCAGCAGCGTGGGTTGTGGTTTCCACTGGCTCGGGGGCCTTGAAGGATACCACTCCAGTCTTAAGAAGTGTGAAGTTTGCTTTTGAGAAGTTCTTCACTGTGGTCTTTTTTGCTGGGGGTGGGGGCGGGATGTGCATCTCAAATGAGATTAATTTATGGTCTGATCTCACCAATGAGGGATATACTTCCGGTGTGGAGCATTTTGTCCCCATGTTTGTGATGATCAGGTCTAGTATATTTTCTCCTCTTGTGGGAATGGTGACTAGTTGTTCCATAGCATTTGAGTTTATGAACTCCAGGAACCTTATGGCTAGGGTGTTGGGGCTTGAGTAATGTTCCCAGTCTATGTTTGGGTAGTTGAAGTCACCCAATATGATGGTGTTTGGAGAGACATTCATACTCTCCAGTGTCTTCAGGAAGGCTGTGTGGGTTTCCTGAGTTTGAGAAGGTGGTCTGTAGCATGCTACAAACTGTAGGGCAGTTTTACCTATGGTTAATTGCACCTGGATGGTCTCCGATGCTTCGTGCGTTGCCACTAACCTGGAGGTGTGGGTATCCTTAATGAATATGGATACTCCCCTCCTTTTGTGGTTCGGTCTGGATTTTGGGGCCGGAACGCATGATATGAGGTATAACCTGATAGTGCTGGGGTGCTCTCAGGAGCCTTGAACCAGGTTTCAGTCACAGCACAGACATCGATGTTCTCCATACTGAGGAGGGCTTCGAGGGCGTGCATCTTGAGGTTTAGACTTCTGGCATTGAGCAGTATTACCCTTAGTTTTTCTCCATTTTTGTTTTCTAGGGCGGTAGGTTTATCATTTCAGCCTTGCCTAAAAAAGGCACTATGGGGGTGGCAAGAGCCTTTGCCAATATCCGGAAGCCCAGGGGTGACAGGTGCAAGCTGTCCCTTGCGAAGCAGCGTGGCTTGTCAAGCATGTCATCCCAGGCAGACAGACATTGGATCCCCTTAGAATGACACCCGTAATTAAGCCAATTATTAAAGCTGATCATTTTGTCTCTGTAGTGTGGCATCATTCTTGGTGAGGGTAGGATACTGCTCAGGGTCAGGGTCATACCGGCCTGGGCTACATAATCTGAGAGCTCCTCTATGTCTCTTTTCATGTAGTCCAGGGAGGTACGTCTCAGGTCGTTCACACCGGCATGGACAATGACTGAGTCATACTTGTACTTGCTGTGGAGTGACCTGAGTGCTTGTGTTATGTGGCGGATTCTAGCGCCTGACAGGCAGCTTACTGTGATCTTTTCCTTGTTCAGTCTGGTGAGTGGGACGTCAGTGTGTCTGACTGTGGAGTCACCTATAACAAGTGTGTCTGGCATTGTGTTTGGCCTTAAGGGCTGTGACTGTTTAGCACACTGACTTTGAGAACTATGTGTTGCATGTCTTATGTCTTGAGGTGGCAGTTGCTTGGGTGTCTGCTTTGGAGGCCTCTCTAGTTTTGGTAGATTTTTGATCAGTGCCTCCGAGTATGTCTTTGTGTGTTTATGTGTTTGTTTTGCAGTTGTGATAGTTCTATGTGAAACTGGGTTTGTGGTGTGCGTGGTTTCCTTCTCCTCCTGTCTGGCCTTGCCAGTCCTGAGTTGAGAGAGCTCAGCCTCCAGTTTGGCTATATAGTTGCATCTCTCACATGTATTTGTGTTTTGTGGGAGAAGGAGTGGGTTGTCTGTGTACATGAGGCAATTGTAACATTGCCTCAAGATGCCCAGATTCACCAGCTGAACAGGAGAGGACGCTAGCAACTGACCCTTCGACATGCTAGAAAAAGTGAAAAAGTTTGCTGTGTAACTGAGTCAGAAGGGACCTATAGGGAAATGGGTACTCAAGGGGATTCTAGGCTAATGTAGTACTTTGTTTAGTATATAAGTACTTTACCTATATAAAATGCTTTAGGAGCAAGTGCTGAGCTTTTGAGATAGAGAATAGACTGTTTAGATTGCAAGTAGAGAAGTTCTAAGGGAAAAAATTGAAGAACAGACTTTACGGAGCCAGAAATAGTTTAACCGGCACTGCCCGATGGTGCACTATGGGCAACTCCGCGTTAAATCACGCAAAAGCGCGCTAAAGCGGGCTTTATAGCAGGGGGTTGAAAAGAGCTAGGAATTGACCCAAAATGGCCAATAGACTACAAGTTTCTGGCTGGAACCACTGCTCTAGGGACAAATAGGCTGCTCAGTGCTCCCCACTCCCACTGGTGAACAAAGAAGCTTCCCTTTATCCAAATAAGGATATGGAATAGCACAGGAACCAAGCCAAAGCCCAGAGATCAGCAAACTCTGAAGACTGGACTATTCTAGTTCAGTAAGGCGGGAAAACAAGAATTTTTTTTTTTTTTTTTTTGTTTTTTGCTGTCGGTTTTGTGCTAGATTTAACCAACGCACTATTGTGTCAGTATAGTTTTGCTTCTAAATATTTTGGATCAAGATTTAATTATCCTGAAATGTCGTCAGTTAGCAATCCGACTACCGGAATTCACAAAAAACGCAAAGAAAAAGACAGAGAGAGACCGTTGAGGTCCAAAACCGACGACGAAGCTTCTCCTAAGCCAGTCACCGGTTCGCTGGTACTCAGTGAGGCGCTTTTGCAGCCCCTGATGCCTGCTACTTTTGAGTCGCAGGCCTCTACCGAGACCCATTCAGAGTCCGGTATGCCGCGAGATTCTCAGAGTATTGAACCCGCAAATGTCTCTTCCTTGGATGGGTCCGGAGCCGCTGAGCAGGCACCAGCTTCTGAGGGTGTTTTCAGGCCTAAACATTTTTATATAAAAACGATGCCAGCCTCAAAAACAAGTTCAAAAACATCTTCTGTGTCTAAAAAAACCGACGCATGAGCCATGTGCTCAGGCCCCTATGCATAAAAAACAGATCATCAAAATGGCTGAGGATTTAATTACCCTGATCAGGGGTTCCCAAACCCCCCCCCCCCCCCCAAAAAGGCTAAGAGGCATAGGCAAGGCACTGATTATGAATCTTCAGATTAGGTTTCCATTTCTTCTGATCAGGAATTTTCCATTCCACCCTATGAGGATTCTGATGCAGAGGAATTCATCCCATCTGCATCTCCTCCTGAGGATTACTCTTTTAGAGAAACTTTGCATACTTTAAGGGAACATTTTCACTGGGAGAGTGAGGACTTATCTGAATCAAAAAAGAGGCTTAGGGATTTCCTCCTTCTTCAGCATAGGCCTTTGGCTATACCTCCTGTATTAGACATTGATGATGTGTTTTCGAAATCAAGCATGGCTCCTCATTCCCTACCCTCTGGCTCCTAGTAAGCCAGACAGATATTACAAGGTTCCTGACTCCCACAAATTTCTATTCAAAAGTCCTGTTGCTGACCCTGAGACTATTTCGCAGGATCCCAAGGGTGTTGAGGCCTCTACAGCCAAAAATCCTACCCCCTCTGGTAGAGATTCCAGGGTGCTGGATAGATGGGGAAAGAAGGTTTATATGTCTGCTACCTTGGCAATCAGAGCCTTAAACTGCCAGTTTCATATGCTTAAATATCAACAGCATGTTATGGGCCTTTTGAAACAGAAAATGATGTTGATTTCTGATTGTGTGGAAAATAGAGTTACAGGAGTTATTGCATTCAGCGAACAGGTTGGAAAGCATACTTTGCAATGTGGTTTTGATTCCTTGGAGGCCTCTTGCAGGGCTGCAGTTACTGGATCTGTGATTAGAAGGCATGCCTGGCTCAAGGAGCAAAATCTGCCTGATCATGTTAAAGCTAAACTTGGATGCCCCCTTGCAGCATGACACTCTGTTTGGTAATAAGGCAGAAGAGGTTTTAAAGAAAATGGAAGACAAAGCTAAATCTATGCAAACTGTAAAAGATTTCTTGCAAGTGCCGCCACCCAGGTTCAGTAGGTACTGGCCTACTAAAAATTGGTCCTTTCCTGTGTCCAACAGAGCCGCTCAAGGCAAATCCAGGCGCTCAGAAGTCTCCAGATACCCATCACAGGTTTCTTACAGGTCAAATCAATGGGGGGTGCCTTCACCTTCAAGTCTGGAGGAAACAAAGGGCAACCCTACAGTAAGCAGTCTCAATGACTTTCCTCTACCATTACCAAGCACTTTTCTTTTGGCAGCCCCCTTGGGGGGGAAACTAGCACTTCATGCTCAAAATTAGCAGTTAATTACCCAGGACAAGTGGGTGTTGAACATAGTATCCCAGGGGTACAGATTTAATTTCCATACTTTGCCAATTCCAAGTGGATGGCTAAATCTGCCACAAAATCAGTGGGCAGGGGCTCAGAAACAAGTTATGACCCTCATGGATATGAGGGCTATTCATCCAGTACCAGAAAAGGAAAAAGGACAAGGTTTTTATTCAGGACTTTTCCTGGTACCCAGAAAAGACAATTCTTGGCTTCCAATACTGGATTTACTGATTTTGAACACGTTCCTGGACATTCCAAAATTCAAAATGCTGACTTTACAACAGCTACTGCCTATGCTGGGCAGAAACGCTTGGTTAGTGACTCTAGACTTAAAAAGAGGCATACCTGCATATCCCAATAAAGGAGTCGTGCAGAAGATACCTACATTTCAAGGCAGGCTTTTTGCATTACCAATTCTCTGCCCTTTGGCTTATTTACTGTGCCTAGGGTCTTTACAGAGTGCCTGGCACCAGTAATTGCCTTCTGCAGACAAAGAGGCACACAAATTTATCCGTACCTGGACGACTGTCTCATTCAAGCAGAGGACAAGGACACACTTCTTCAACATCTGGCATTTGTAAAAAGGCTTCTAACATGCCTAGGGTACACAATACACAAAAAGAAATCCCAGCTGGTACCCTCTCAAATAATTACATTCCTGGGTGCAAGCTTGAATACAACTGCCCAGATGGCTTACCTTATGCCAGAAAAATAAAAGCAACTGGCAGTATACTTCATACAAATGGCAACAAAAACCCAGTTATCTGCAAGACAAATTCTTCAGCCTTTGGGGTTCATGGCATCCTGCATTCTACTAACTCCATATGCAAGACTGCATATTACGAAACTTCAGTGGTACCTAAAAGGTTTAAGGAGCCAACATTGTCACAGTCTGGAAACAATGATTCCTCTCATTCTCTGCCTACAACAGGAGTTTCTTTGGTGGGTGGAGACATGTTACCAAAACAAAAGACTGTCATTCACTCTACCCCCCTGCCACCCAAACCCTAACTAAAGACGCATCAGACTATGCTTGGGGGGGCCCACCTGGCGGGGAGATGCATTCAGGGCAAATGGAGCCCAAAGCAAATGCATCTGCATATCAACCAGAAAGAGATGCTAGCTGTTCGGAATGCTCTGACAGCCTTCAAGGACTTAACTTCATCCAGGACAACTACTGATAAAGACGGACAACACCACGGTTATGTGGTGCATAAACAAACAGGGGGGTACACATTCCTGCCCCCTTTGCAGACTAGCCATGGCATTGTGGAACACAGCTTTGACTTACCAAATACATCTTCAAGGTCGATTTCTGCCAGGAAAACAAAATACTCTGGCAGACAACCTAAGCAGAAATCTTATGGACCCACACGAATGGAAACTGGAGCCACAGATCTTTATCATGTCAACACAGAAATGGGGGAGGCCAGACATAGATCTGTTTGCCTCTCCCCAAAATTATCAGCTGGACAAATTCTGCTCAAGAATTCATCACAAAAAAGCATGGAAAGTGGATGCCCTATCCTTCAGTTGGAAAAACCTATCCGTCTATGCCTTTTGCTCTCTGCCTCTTCTCTCCAAAGTCTTACTAAAAGTCAGACACGAAAAACCAAAAATTATCCTAGTTGCTCTGGACTGGCCTCGGCAACACTGGTACCCACTTCTAAGGAATATGTCTCAACTTCCCCCTTGGTACTTGCCTCAAATACCTCATCTACTGTCTCAGCAGGACAACCAAATTCTGCACACTCAGCTCCAAACTCTGAACCTTGCAGCATGGCTGATCATTTAATTATTCAAACAACACCTCTCAGTAAATCTGTGATGGATGTCATTTTGGAAGCCAGAAGGCCTAGTCCTAGAAAATCTTATGCTGATAAATGGAAAAGATTCTGTGCTTGGGAACCAAGCACAAGGAACAGACACAGCAAAGCCCAATATTCCTCAGATTTTATAATACTTGACTGAGATGCTTGACAAAGGCCTGTCTTTTTCTTCAATAAAAATCCATGCCTCTGCCATCTTGGCTCATTACAACACAGAGTATCCCCTCTTTTCTCATCCTCTGCTTAAACAATATCTTAGAGGGGCCAAATATTTAAGGCCTCCCAGAAGATCACCAACTCCTGCATGGGACCTCAATTTTGTGCTAGAAAAACTCACCCTGTCTCCTTTTGAACCAGCAGCTACTGCAAATATAAAATTTCTATCTTGGAAAACAGCTTTTCTGTTGGCCATTACTTCAGCAAGAGGGGTATCAGAACTGCAGGCCCTAATGGCTGTGAAGCCTTTTTATTACATTTTACCCGGACAGGTTGTCCCTTGGGATCAATCCTTCTTTTATGCCTAAGGTGGTATCCAGTGTGGCTCTTAACCAGATAATTCACCTGCCAACTTTTTACCCAAATCCACAGAAAAAGGGGAAGCGGATTCTGCATTCATTGGATGTACACAGACAACTAAGATTCGACTTGAACAGGACCAAATCTCTAAGAAAGTTTGAGCAACTACTGGTAGCATTTGCTGCAGCATCAGAGGGGAAGGCTATATCAAAGCAGACTATTTCTAAGTGGATAAGCCACTGCATTTGTTTCTGCTACCTGCACCATGGTAAACCTGTGCCCAAGGGGATCAGATCTCATTCCAACAGGGCTGCCTCTACCTCAGCATCTTTTCTCAGAGGGGTTCCAACCAAAGACATTCTACAGGCTGCTATATGGAGTTCTGTTCATACCTTCACAAAGCATTATCATTTGCCTCTCTTCTCCAAATCCAGGGCAGGCTTTGCCACTGCAGTTCTGCAGGGCCTTATAGCCGCCCCTAATGCTGTTTAGCTCCATCCTCCCATCCATAGCTTTGGGATTCTACCCAAATGTAATGACTGCAACAGTGAAACATGAAGAACATAGTACAGTTATGTACACTTACCATAAATGTAGATGTTCGAGTGTATTCACTGTTGCAGTCCGGGTTACCCACCCGCCATCCCCCTTTGCTATACCTTTTCTTTCCTTCACTATATACTAAAGCCTTTGTGGTGTATTTGCTATCAGATGAAGGTAAAGTTATGTTGCTAAAAGTGCATTTATATGTATTTCTGTTTATTTATCTATATATATATATATATATATATATATATATATATATATATATGTGTGTGTGTGTATTTTTTTCTCCCCATTTGGGGGGCACCTGACATCTGGGGCAAGAAAAACTGAATAAAATGGTGTCAGCTGCATGTTTTATACCCCTGACGACCTGATGTCATGGAAGAGGAGACAGCAACTGACGCAGGACCCAAGACTTTGTTATTCAGGCCGACTGAGGGCAACCTGCCAGCAGATTACCCAAATGTAATGACTGCAACAGTGAATACACTCGAACATCTACATTTATGGTAAGTGCACACAACTGTACTTTTCTCAATCAGGCCATTCATCTTCCCATCTTTTTTCCCAGTCCCCAAAACAGGAGAGAGAAAGGATCTTGCATTCTCTGGACATTCACAGACAACTTTGATTTTACTTGGACAAAACCAAATCCTTCAGAAAGACTGACCAACATTTTGTATACTTTTTGACCCCTAAACTGGGATAGCCATTTTCCAAACAAACTGTTGCTGCCTGGATTTCAAAAGCTGTTTCTTTCTGCTACCTACACCATGGTAAGGCCTTACCTTCCTGCCATAATGCACATTCCAATAGGGCACTCACTTCCTCAGGAGCTTTTCACAAAGCAACAGACGCCAGATCTATCTTTGAGACAGCCGCTTGGTACTCTGTACACATCTTTAACAAGCACTGCAAAATTGATATTTTCTCCAGGTCAAGGACATCTTTTGCTAGGTCCAGACTGCTAAGTCAACTCTTTTTGTCAATAGCCAACAACCGTTCCTTCTTTCTTCAGCTCTGGGAATCAGCCTTTTGTCACAAACATTGCAACAGTGATTTTAGTGATGACATGGTACAGTTGTGTAAGAACGTACCTTAACAGTAGATATCATACTTATCTCTGTTACGGTATTCCATCCCACCTTCCATCATGTCTTCTCTTATTCACACACATCTTCAGTTGTTTTCCCCTCTTTGCTGTAGCCTTTGCTCTCTTACAAGCCAAGGAAGTCATTGTTCCACTGTATTCAGCATTCGTCATACCTATCATTGAGTACAATGCCCCCTTTGGTATGTACCTAACCAGGCATATCCAACAACTGGAATGTCCACAGAGGTTCCTCACTAAAAGAATACAGGGTGCAAGTAAAATGTCCTGTGCAGACAGCCTCAAGACCCAATCCCTGTATTCAGTCTCCTACAGGCTTTTGAGGGGATATCTATGCCTGGCAATATAGTGCATTGTCAGACCAAACTCTAATGGACCTCCTGCATGTCCACAAAACAAACAATACCAGAATTACCAGTTTTAAAGACTTAAACATTGCCTGTGATATAAATAGGACCTGCTGGAGAGATAGGTATGTATCCCAGAGACTACCCCGTCTATGGAACAGGCTTCCCATCCATGTGAAGCAGAGTTCATCTTGGACAATTGGATGGGAAAACAGAAATGCATCCCTGGTTTGACACCTATGTTTCTAATGGACACAGGTAACCTTTAAATGGTTCATCTCCCAGGCCCATTCTTGTACTTATCAAGGGTATCAGTACTTGTCAGATATTTGGGATGTGTGGCTATGCTTAAAAAGGTCCTTGTAGTAGTTAGCCTAGTAAACACCTATGAACAAGGGTCTTTGTACTGCAGTGCATAAGAGCTGAGGTTGTGTGTTGAACGTACAACCAAGGGAAGATAAAGCTTTGAAACCCTGGACGGACATCAGAGATGACAACCCACATGTTAGGAATACCACAACAGTGATCAGTAGGACATGTACTGTTATAGTAAGTTCTTACACATCTGTACTTTCTCTGATGGGCTCCTTTCCCAACTCTTCAGGGCTTTACTACCTGCATTTCAGACCTATTTTCTCACTTACTGATGTAGCAGAAGTAGCAGGGCTTTGTGGTTCTTCATTCCCCAGCTCACAAAAAGAGAAACGAGTATAAAGGATTAGTCTGACTTGTAGTTTGCATCAGCCATTGGTGGATGACTCTGCTATAGTGAATGGCTGTTCCTCAGACCACTCGGTGTCTTTCCTTGGTCATCTTGGTGCAACCTTCCACACTAGCAAAGACTTTGGGTCAGTTGTGCCCTTTGCAGCTGCAAAGATGTCCTTGGTAGACAAGGGCCAACCACTTTTGCCATTACTTGGGACGGGACAAGTGAATGGTCTTCACTGGGTATGGAAAGGGGTCTTGGATGCTAGATAAAGTGTGCCTAAGGAATAGACATTATTAGGGGAGAATGTGCTTGATGGGAGAAAAACTTCAAGTCACCTATTTCTGTTTCCATGAACTGGGCAGATTTACTGAGATTTACCAATGAAATGATGGCTTCTTTTTCCTCATCCTTTCAACCAGCTGGGAGAAAAAGGAGAGAGTTCCTTCTCATTCTGATAGAATTTTCCAATGAGAAGAGCAGTCAATGAAGGAGGGAGGGGTGTACCACAAGGGTTTCCTCTTAGTCTGTGCATTCTGATTCTGAGGATGATATTGCTTCAGATTTCCTTGCAAGCAATGTTTTTCACTTGCTTTTTGTACAATGTGGAAGAGGTGTTTCAGTGGAATTTGAAGGAAATTCATATAGAAAAGAAAATGTATTAGGATTTGTCTTAGATGTGTAAAGCTGCACCATTCCCCCTGCATTACCTGTTATAAATAATGTTTTTCTCACAGCATTAAGTCTTCCTGATGGGCAGCTTTGGTCCACAAGAGGTATGACAGGTTAAATAATGTGCCCCAGCACCATACATACCTATTTTCTAATTATGTAGCAGATCCTAGCAGATCTGCAGCCATTTCTTTAACCAAATATGCTACTGCTCATCAAATTACTGCTACTAATCATATTCCTTCTGTCAAAGATGGGAAAACAGTAGATACTTTGGGGAAGAAACTGTATTGTTTTAGTACTTTAACTTTTGGAATTTTGAACTGCCAAGCTCATAAGCTAAAGTTTTTGCTGGTGCTTTTTGAGAACATGCAGAAGTTAATGGTTAACATTCCTTCTTCTGAGGTAAAGAATTAAGTGCTTCTGTGACAGCTGCTTGTCAGGTGATGAAACATATCCTAAAATTTGCTTATAGAGCAACTGACACTTCCTCCAGGGCTGTTTCAGTCTGGATCAGTTTTGAGGTGACTTGGTTGGCTTTGTAATGAAAACATTCCTGATAATGTTAAATATTCAGATTTTAATTTCCAGCTTAGATAAGGGGTCTCTGTTTGGTCCTTCTGCATATCAGGTGCTGAAGAAGTGTGATCAAAGTGGAAAACTGATACATGGAGTAATAAAAACATTTCCAACCCTTCTTTTTTTAAAACCAAATAATTGTTTCCCTTTCTTCTCAGTCTCCTTTTCCAGTAAACAATTTAAGCAACAAGAAACAAAATATCATGTTTCTTTAAAAAATGGAAAGGAGGCTTAAAAACGAAAGGAAAAGCCTCCAAATTTTAATGACTGCCTTCCCAGTCAGCATGAATATACCGGTTTAGGCTACGTTTTCCTCCAACCTTGGCAGTCATTGCATATCCTTGAGACTTACTCTTCCTTTGTGGTATCAGATAGTCTTAGACTGTTGGGGCTTGATTGTAATCTAACAAGGGATATGCATAGCAATTTGAATCCCTTCCTCCATTTCAGGGGATTTCACTTTGCCTAGTTTTCTTCCCATTCTGCCCAATGTATCGTCTCAGGAAGTTTTAGAACCTGTGCCAACACCACCGAGATCCTGGAGACCAATGATGAATCTTTCTGCTAACCTTTTCATCATGATGATGTTGTTTAGAAATCTTGTACCTTTAATTCCTCATCTAGCTTTCACAGTAAAGCTGGACCTAAAGGACACCTATCATCACATTCCTATTGCCAAGTATTTTAGGCATTTCTTAAGATTTGTTTTGTCTGGCTCACATTATCAGTCCTCTGCTTTACCATTTGAACTCTCCAGTGCATCAAGGGTATTCACAAAATGTCTAACTGTGTTCATTGCTTTTTGCAGAATTCAAGGCATTCCTGTCTTCCCATATCGGGGCGATTGTCTTATCTTTGCCAGTTTTTGTTATAGCTGTCGAGTCTTTAGTAGCTCTTCAGGGATTTGTACTCATTCTGGGGTTTCAAGTCATTTTGCAGAAGTCTTCTCTCATCCCCTGTCACAAAATGAATTTCCTGGAATGTGTGTTAGACTTAGGCTTGGAAAGAGCGTTCTTTCTCCTAGAAAATGTGGATGTGTTTCACATTTTATCCTGAATTTCTCCAGCATAAACAAAATATCTGCAAGGGAGTTTGTCAGGATTCTAGGATATATGGCATTGATGATAATCATGTTGCCATTTGCCAAACTACATATGAGGAAAATTACAGTTGTACCTCATATCAGTGTGGACTTGGCATCTTCACCCTTTTACTTTTCATATTCCAGATATGGGATTTGGAAATATGAAGACTGGATGGTGTATAAACCAAATAACAGGTCTTCCATTCTCCCTTCCAACCTCCACTTCAGCTTGTCACCACAGATGCTTCAGCCCTGGTGAAGGGAACTGTTTTAAAAGGGTTAAAATGTAAGCTCTGTGGGACCCAGTGGACCAAGAGAAACACAAATCAAATGTCTGAGAAAATGTTGACTGTCATCAGTGCTTTGCAGGCCTTGACACGACCAGGATCTCTGGAATTATACATAGACAAGACCACAGTGATGTAAGTAAACAGAGGGATACCAGATCCTACCTTCTTTGCAGACTGGCTATGATAGCCTGGTAGGCAACAATTTAACTCATTCTTCAGGCTTCATATATTCTGCCAGTGTAAAACCTTACTGCAGACAAGCTCTGCAGGGCCAGGATAGATCCCACACATTGAAACTTCATCATAGGGCCTTCCAAGAATTTATCCTGTTGTAAGGAACAACTCAAGTTGATCTGTTTACCTCCCCTCATAACAGAGAACTGAATAATTTTTGCTCCAGGATCCTTGCAGTCTGGCTTGGAAAACGGATGCTTTCTCATTCCCATGGATGGGAATGTTCCTGTATTCTATTCTGCCCTTTCCCCTACTTGGGATTACTAGAGTTCTTCTAAAGATCCAAAAGGAATCTCCAAAAATTGTGTTGGTGACTCCCTTATGACCAAGGCAAAAGTGGTTCTTCCTTCTTTTCAGTCTGGTGATGTGTGATCATCACAAGTTTTCCCGATGACTGAATTTACTCACATGAGACAGATGGAGTTTGATATACCCAGTTAGGAAACTCCTCAGCTAACTGTCTGGATGGTAGAATTTTGGGAACTTTAAGGCACTTATTTTTCCTGAGGACATGCAGCTGGTTCTATATGAGGCAAAAAAGCTTGCTATTAGAAAATTATATATGTGCTAGTGGAAACTATTTTTTTAGTTAGTGCCTCTCAAAGAACCATGAACCTTTTCAGGCCTGGTTATATTTAGTTCTTGATTATTTTTGACAGTTACTGTACAATGGTTTGTCATACTTTTCTATGAAAGTACACTTGACAGTCATTTCTGCTCATCTACCATTTAAGCCTCCCCTTTCAAACAATGCTGAAGTTAGTTTTTGAAAGGGGCCTTTGTGCTCAGCCACCTAGGACACAGGGAGCTCCTCCTCCATGGGATCTCAATTTTGTGCTTGAAAGCCTTACTTTATCTAGCTCCTGAGGATGATTCTAGTTTCTTAACGTGGAAGACTGTCTTACCTACTACTCTGACATCTATTAGGTGAGTATATGAGTTGCAAGCATTTATGGTAAGTTTCATAAGGACAGAGTTTCTTTGGGTACAAAGCCTTCCTTTATGCCTAATGCATCTCAAAGTTTATTTTAAGCCAGACTATTAAACTCCCAGTCTTCTTTCCTAAACCAAAAAAAAGGGAGTGACAATTTTTCATTCTCTGGATGTACACAAGCAACTTGCATACTACCTGGATAAAACTTGGCCTTTTGGGAAGCTGACCAGCTGTTTGTCTCATATGAAAGTAAGAAGAAAAGACAACCTGTGAGTAAGCAGAGTATTCCTAGATGGTTGTTACATGCTGTTACTTTTATAGGTTCATAGATGAGTACTAGGCTATCAGCCCTAGGGCCTATACAAGCCTAGACATAATTCCCTGGCTGTTTCTTCCCACACTATTTACTTCCCTGGACCCCTGTCTAGCAGGGCAACTGACGTGATCCCTGGGGTGAATTTCCTTTCTCCCATCCAATTGTCAAGGTTCCTTTTGAAGAGGGTCAAAAAGGCACTCTGCTTGACATGTATGGGCAATCTATTCCAGAATCTGGGGGGAGTCTCTGAGTCAGAAACCTATCCCTCCAGCATGTCTTGTTTATTGTGATGACAAGATTTAGATCCCTGGAGCGTGTGGCTCTGAGGGATTGGGATTTCTTTAAGTGTAGCATGTCCAACAGCTCTGGGTTTGACATGGCCTTGTTAAGCAGAGATCGCCTCTGAGTAGACGATATGCCACAGAGTATAGCTGGAGTTTTTTTAAGGCGGTCAGTGTAGGGCATCCGCTTTAGGCCTGTGATTCTTTTAGTGAGGTATTTCTGCCGCCTTTCCAGTTGTTGCAGATGTCTTGAGAGGTACATACCAAACAGGGCGTTGTATTCTATAATGGGTCTAATGAGAGATGAGTACAGTGGGACAATGACCTCCTTTTTTTCTGGATGAAAAGCCCTTAGTTATGAGGTATGCCACATAGAAGGATTTCCTGACTGTTGTGGCGATGTGGTTATCGAAGGCGAGACCACTGTCCACCTGTGTCCCTAAGTCTCTTTTCACACTTTCGGTGTTTAGTGTACTGCCACCTATATAGTAATTCACGGGTACATGTTTTTTCCCAAAGGGGATAACTGTACATTTCTTGGCATTGAGCTTGAGCCCATGGCTCTGGCACCAAGCATCTGTTTCTGTAAGGCCCTTTTGTAGAGTATCTACATCATTTGGGGATTCAATAATGGCTCCCAGTTTGCAGTCATCTGCGAACTTTGTTAGCCAGAGTCCCTTAGTGTTGGCCTGTACTTCAGAGAAGTAGATGCCAAACAAGAGTGGTCCTAGGACTGAACCCTGAGGTACTCCACTTGTCTGGTGCTGGATTTGGAGTCTGCTAATTTTACAGTGTGGGTTCTATCAGTAAGCCAGTTAGCAACCCATTGGGTGATGTAGGGATTAATGCCCAGCTTAGTAAGTTATCTATGATTCCAGAGTGGGGGATGGTGTCAAAGGCCTTGGCAAGGTCTGGATAGGCTCTGTGGACCACCATACCCTTGTCCATAGCTCTGGAGACTGATTCGAAGAAGTCAATCAGGTTCAGGAGACAAGATTGGCCCTTCACGAACCCAAACTGCGTGGGGTCCAGTGTTTGTAGGTTGCCAATGTCTTTATTTATAAGTTCCATGATAAT
Source organism: Protopterus annectens (assembly GCF_019279795.1). NCBI lineage: Eukaryota > Metazoa > Chordata > Ceratodontiformes > Protopteridae > Protopterus > Protopterus annectens. The sequence continues at coordinate 601,952,186 of NC_056751.1, forward strand.
ACGCTCCATGGCCTTGCAGATAAGGCTCATCAGACTGATGGGACGGTAGTTTCCGGGATCCAAGATGGATCCCCCCTTGTAGAGTAGGATAACTGCAGTTCTGTGCCACTCAGTGGGCATGAAACCTGAGGTGAGGCTATGATTAAACATGACACTTAGGTGAGGTGCCAGTTCATGTTGTAGTTCATGTAGTACACAGCCCGGGATGTCATCTGGTCCCACGGATGCTGTATTCTTAGCTTTGGAGAGTGTGTTTTTTACCTGTGTGGCCGTTATTACCAGAATTTAGCAATCTTCCGGTATGGAGATGGGCCATTTAGGGGGTGAGAGGGGAGTGAAGTTGGCACTGAATCGATCTGCCAGGATATTGGCAATATCCTTGGGATTAGTATATTTAATGTCATTCTGTTTTAGCTCAGAGCAGATCTGAGCATTGCCATTTAGATTCTTGACATAGTTATAGAATGCCTTGTGGTTGTCTTTGGAATCTTTGGCAATTTTATTTTCCTAACTAGCTTTGGAGAATTTTATGGGGGATCTCAGTTTCTTACTGAGGCTGGCAAGGTAGTTTTTTTGCATCCTGGGATTTTCTTCTTTTCTGCAACAGTTTCTTCCTTTTGTTGTAAAGTTTGTTTGACAGGGGACCACCAGATTGGCTTCCTTTTTTTGGATGAGAGCATTTTGGTTCTATTTGGGATGGCACGATTCATGCATGAGTGGATGTGCTTGAACTTTCAGTTCCCGTCTGCATGGGTGTCATGAAGTTTGTCACTTATGACTTGAGTAGCATGAAGTTGGCTTTGGAGAAGTTTTTTTATGGAGGTTTCCTTACTGGTGGGTGGGGGTGGGATGTGGATGTTAAGGGTGATTAGCTTATGGTCAGACCTGACTAACGAGGGGGTGACTAAGTGTGGAACATCAATTTCCCATGTTGGTAATGACCAGGTCTAGGATATTAGAGCCCCTGGTGGGACTATGGATTAGTTGATCCAGGGTGTTGGAATTTATGAATTCCTAGAACCGTTGGGTTAGTTATACTCACAACAATAAGCCACTTCCAGGCAGGGTTACAGCTCATTCAGCAAGGGTGTTGGCTTTATTGGTGGCTTCCTGGAAAGGGGTGGACTGTGAGAGTATTTTTACAAGCAACAACTTTGTCCTCTGAACATATTTTTGCAGAGTGATACAAACTGGATTCCTTTTCCAGGTTCTGAATTGGTTTTGCTAGCACTATTCTCAGGGACTTCTGCATTCTTTGCTATATGAATCTACTCAAATAGCATAGGGTACTGCAAATGTGATCTGTGTATTGAACAAAGTACAGTTGTATAAGTCAACTTACCATAACAGAACGTGTTCTAATGGATGACTTTTGCAGTAGACACATGTCCTTCCAGTTTTCTTTTTTTCTTAATGTTCTTGTTGTTGCCAGGGTGGGTTTGTTTGCTTCCCTTTGCATATAGTTATGACTCACTTTGTTTCCCAGTACAGTTATGCAGGGTTCTTGCCTCCTTCCTGGGCAAAAATTTCCTCTGAAGTACTTTGGCACTCCAGCTGCCTTTTATAAGTAGTGCCTTGAGTGCTCCTGACAGTTGTAGCAAGTAGAAGGCGGCCAAAGCTTTAGGAAGCTGGTCAGTGCATGGAGTAATACCCAACTAGCTTAGGCTACTGCAAAAAGGATCCTTTAAAAGGTCTACTGGTATAGTAAGTTTTGTTACACAACTATACTTTTCTGTGCTTCTAGGTAGGGGGTTAATGTTACCCAGGCCAGAGCCTTCCATTTGGTCTCCAGGGTGATGAGCAAATGTATGATAGCTGTTGCAAAGAATCTCGGGCTAAAAGGAACAAAAGTTTTCCTATATCTGGATGATTAGCTCCAAGCAACATCATCAAAGTAATTGCTTATGGAAACATGGAACTGTCTATTTCATTTGTTCCAGTCCTTGGGAATATTAGTGAACATTGCAGAGTTGCAGACAGAGCCATTGCAAGCAGAGATCTTTATCATCTGCCATCTGGTCACAAAAATTGCATTTCCCGTCTTTCAGCAAAAAAAATAGGAGGCGCTAATCAAACATTCTGCATATTTTAAATGTCCCAAGAGTAGCAAGTGCTTTCTGCCTCAAAGCTGTGGCTCTTTTGGAAGGGATTATTTTCCTGGTTTCATTATGGATAATATATTCCATGAAAGTACTTCAGTGGATGGGTTTGTGAACACAAATCCATTTTCTCTTCCAATACGAATCCCACTGGTTTGTCATCAGTAATTTATATTGTGGCTTCTTCCAGCATGCAGTCTGAATTGGGGAAGTCCCTTTTTCCCCTTGAGTGTGTTGGACACCACTGATTTTTCTGGCATGGGGTGAGGTGGGCTTTGTTTGTGGTAGACAGTTCAAGGGAATTCGTTAAAAGAAGAGGCATTTATTCACGTCCGTGTTATGGAGAAGAGGGTCGTCCTCCTTACATTGTATGCTGTATGGGACCTCATTCCCCACAGTACCATAACTATTCACTGAAACAACATGACAGTGGTTTGGTACATCAGTGAGTAAGGGAGAACCTATGCCTGCTCCTGTGCTGAGAAGCCGAGGTTATGAGAATGTTTTTTGTTGACTCATTACTTTCTAACACCAGTGTGTGTTCTCTGTCAAGCCAGTACTCTAGCAGACAAGCTTGGACAATATTTACTGATGCCTAGCAAGCGGTTCATCAGTCAGGCAGTGATGGATACCATCTTTTTTTTCCACTGGGGAGTATATTGCTGTAACTTCTTTGCTTCCTTAACCAGTGCTAAATGCAACAGCTACTTCACTCACCCACATTCACCCACAGAAGCAGACTTGCAATGCTTTGATCCAGCAGTGGCCTCCAGTCTTCTCTGAGCTTTTCCCCCAGTTTCCCTTGTAGAGAAATTTCTACATAAAGCCAAACAGCAATCCGTGAACCTGTCATGAGAGGGCTAAACCCCTGACTGTACACCCTTGGGACCTTTTTTCAGCTAGTGGTATGGGCTCTGAAGAGACTGGGCATCAGAGATTGAGAGCAAACGGCTGATACTAGCTTGCCCATCCTGAAGGGAAGAAGGCAGCTTGGCTCACTGCATTGGTGATACCTGCAGGAATTTGTATGCATTACTCATGGCTAAGAGCCTAGTATATCAACACTGTCTAGCAGTTAGCTGCTTAACCAGGAGGTTGGGCATGCATGGTAGTGTGCATGTAACTTCCAAGAGCAACTGTCATGGAGCATGCAGGTTACAGAAAGGGTGAGGATAGGACAATGTGCAGGACCAGTAAACTGTCTTGCTCCCCAATACTCCGCTCACACCTAATCTAGGGATGCAATGGACCAGGGCTTTTACGCTGGTGGGGGGGTGGGGGGGCAAATGAGTGTTAGAGGCAGGAAGTGGAGCTATTGGACTGATCTGCGGACTCACCATAAATAAAGTAAGTAAAACAGAAAGGGCCAAACAACACATGTGAAAAGGTGATCTGATGTTAATCCTCGTTTATTCCTTGCGTATGGGTATCTGTTCCAACCTCAGAACCGAGCCGGCCATTTTCCATGCTCGTGTCAGCTACAAACTCTCAAGCTAAACTTTTACCCATAATTCTCCTCTCCCTGTTACCCCAGATTTTGTTTGCCGCTTTGCCATTCAGTTGTGTCAAGCTGCTTCTCTTGAGTTAAGTATAGATATTTGTTGTCAGACTAGTCTAATATATAACTTTTTCTGTCAGAAAAGTTTCTATTTTGTTGTCTCTTACCCTATCGCATTTAGTGACCATATTGTCTTGAGTTTTCTTCTCTTTACTCTGCACCTTTTACCCCGAGGTATTTCTCCCTTGCCATCGTTGGTAATCTCTTCCTTTTCTTCATACCTTCGGGTATTCTTTTGTACCATTGCTGGTACCCTTTCCACTGTCCCCTTTTTTCTATCATGGCAGATAAGAAAGGTAGTCCAGGATTTAAAAGGTGTTCTGATCGTGGACACAAATTACCTACATCAGATGCACACTCTTTGTGCATTTATTGCTTGGGGTGTGTCCCACTTATCTGTTGACCCGCCCTGTGGTATTTGTAAAAAATTTTCTAACAGAACCTTGTTGGAAAGGAAAAATAAGTTGTTGCTGAAGGGACTTCTCAAATCTCCCTTTTCAGTGGCTATTTCTGGGTTGGAGGCTGCAACCCCTCCTAGAGCCCATAAGAAAATTTTGGATGATCCTACTAAGGCCAAGTCTTTGCCTTCGTCCCCGGCTGGGGACTCCCGCCAACCAAGACCTAAGAAGGCTAATGTTTCTACTTTGGAGCTCTCTCAGTTGGCCCCAGTGCTTTCGGTGCCTAGATTTTTGGCACCAAGGCCTTTGGCGCCATCAGTGATCTCTGCTCCGTCTTCTCCTGTAGCCTTTACTATATTGGCACTGAGGGGCTCCTCGGTTCAGACTATTACGACTATTACATTGGCACCTACCGTTCAGTCAGCGCAGACCTTAACCACGTCGGCTCCGACATCTTACTCGAAACCGATGCCTCAGTTATTGGCCCCAATTTTGTCGGTTCCAGCTTCAGTACCAGCAACCACTTCGGCACTGATCCTTGTGTCAGTGCAGACCGTGACCTCGGCACCAATGATTTCCTCGGTGCAGACACCTATAGTCCAGTCTCTGTTGGCACCGTTGTTCTCTGTGCGGATTGGTGAGGTGGGCACCATGCTTGTCTCTTCTGTGGACAGACCTGTTTCTCCCTCAGTCTCCGTGAGGTCCGCTAGAAGCTTTTCCGAACACGATGTGTTGCGTCTTGTGGATCAAGTGCTTCTGGCCAGAGGTATCCCGCCCCCCAGGATCTATCTTTCCTTGGGAGGTGATCAGCCATCTCCAAAGACCCCTTCTTATTCTCCTCCTTCATTGCCTTTGAAGTCCATTGATGTAGCACAGTCTTCCCCCTCTGTGGTTCCCTTTATGGATCTCACTGAGGAAACACAGTTGCCTTCGTGGCAGGAGAGTTTTGCTATGACCCAGGATGACAGTTGTGACACGTGTAATTTGTTGTTCCACAGCCATCCGGGGACTCCTAGTCAGCAGGCTGAGCCACTTAGGACAGGGGTGACCTCTGTCCTGGACACTCACCCCTCTTCAGGTGGACCAGCCTTTCAACTGATGGAGAAGGCTCTGGCTTCTGCTGGCGATGCTGTGCTGTCTATCCCCCCGCCCTCCTCTGGTACACTGTTTTCACAAGTCACACCTACCGGACTCCAGGTGCAAGGGCCTCAGGAAATATTCCCACAGAAACCCCCTTTTCCACTGTCTTCCCCAGCTTCTCCCTCTGAGGAAGTCCACTGGAAAAGTTTGTGTAAGAGGAAGCACATAGACTCCACAGAGGAGTCCCTCACTGAAGACACAGACTTTGATGAGGGGGAAGGATCCCCTCGGTCACCCTCTGAGGTATCCTTTGGTGATATCTTCGAAATCCTTAAACAGTGAGGTGACTGGCAGCTCACTAATCCGATCTCTGAGGAGTCTGTGTTCCTGTAGGCCTTTTGCGCCCGGCCCCCTACCTCCTGGGTTACTCCACCTGCCGATGAACTTGTCCGGCTCATCGTGCAGCATGCGTGGAAGGCTCCCGACATCGTCAAGGCTATTCTCCAGAGGCCAGATAAGATTTTGTCCCCTCCTGCTACGGATCCCCATTGGTCTAAAGGTCTTCTTGTGGATGCTCTGGTGGTGGCAGCCGCAACAAAAAAGGATCTGGTGGAAGAAGAAAGCCAGACTGTCCATCCGCCTAACAAAGAGTCCCGGGCCCTGGACAGGATAGGGAAGCGCACCTTTGCATCAGCAACCTTTACTGTCAGGTCCCTGAATTATATAGCACACTTTACCAGGCTTCAGAGGGATCTGATTGCCGAGCTCTCTAAACCCTTGGCTGGTGCTGTCTCTGATGAGGTCCGTGACAAAGTTGGCTCTCAGCTGGCCACCATTGAGTCAATATCTAACTCGTCTATGCAACTGATACCTCAATCATCAGAAGGAGCAGCTAGAGCGTTGGGTTCAGCTGTGGTCTTGAGACGGCAAGCCTGGATGCGCTTGTGCAATTTCACGGAACACTTTAGGGCTTCCTTTCTTAACGCTCCCATTGAGGCCTCTTCATTGTTTGAACCCAAAGTTAAAAGCACACTGGCCAGATGTGAACAGGACGGTAAGACCCTTTCTGCCGTAGGTGACTGTTATTCTTCCCCTCAAAGTGCTTTCTCCCGAAACCAAAAGAGTGGGAAGATATGGTTCAGGAAATCTCAGGGTCCTTTCCGTGACACACAGGCTGAGTTCTCCCCTAGAGGCAGAGGAGGAAACTCACAGGGAAGACGTCCCTTTCGGGGCAGAGGTGGTCCGCATAACCAGGGTTCCAGGGACTCTCTTCCTGGCCAATTCTACCAGCGCTCCTGAAGAGCGGCCCAACTCCTTTCCTCTGGAGGTGGTTGTGGGTCGTTTCTCCTTCTACCCTTCTGCCTGGCTAACCATCATCACCGATTCTTGGGTACAAAGGATTATAACCAGAGGTCATCATATCCCCTTCGATCTTTGTCCTGTCCCTTCAAAAAACCTTCCCGACGTTCTACCCAGTCAAAGGGAAAAAGCAGCACTAGAGATAGAAAAGCTGCTAAGAAAGAGAGTCATCCAAATAGTCCCTCCAGACCAGATAGGATCCAGATTCTACTCAAGACTATTTTTGGTGCCAAAGAAAACCAGGGACTGGAGACCCATTTTGGATCAAAGTGTATTGAACAAGTTTGTGAGAGTACAAAAATTCCGGATGGTCACAATACTGTCTATCCTCCCGCTTTTGAAAAAAGACGATTAGATGTTCTTCAAGATGCGTACTACCACATAAAAGTGGACAGGCCATCAAGAAGATTTCTGCGCTTCCGTTTGGGAGCCAGTCACTACCAGTTCAGAGTACTGCCCTTCTGACTCTCTACAGCACCCAGAGAGTTCATAAAGTGCATGGCAGTCGTGTCAGCTCACTTGCGACTACAAGGATTTCAGGTGTTTCCATACCTAGACGACTGGCTCATTTCTGCCCCCAGCAGACCTCTATTGGAAGAAGCCCTGGTATACTCTCTCCTCGCTGCACAAAGGCTAGGTATAACCATAAACTGGCAAAAATCCAATCTCACCCCATCTCAGTCCACATAATTCATAGGGTTATCTTGGATATGAAGAATTGCAGAGCTGCCATTCCAGAGCACAGAATTCTAAGGATAAAGCAACAACTGATCCCAATCCTTTCAATGGAGAAATCCACAGTTCACTCTGTCCTACAGCTGTTGGGTTCCATGGCAGCCTCCATCACCATTGTTCCCCTGGCCAGGTTTCATATGAGGCTTCTACAATAGCTACTTCTCACCCACTGGTATCCTTTTCAGCATCCTCTTTCAGCCAAGATTCGAATAACCCACAGGTGCAAACAGGATTTAAATTGGTGGATGACGCACAACCCGTCACAGTGGTCTCTCCTCTTCTCCCCCCAGCAACCCAAGGCTACAGTGACCATGGATGCCTCCCTGATTGGGGGGGGGGTATGTCAGGGACAGACAGTCCAAGGCACTTGGTCCGAATTGAAGGCCCAACTACATATAAATGTTCTAGAGAGGAGGACGGTGCTTCTGGCATTGCAAGCATTCCATCCCCTGCTGCCGTCTGGGACGATTGCGATTCGATCAGACAACATGGCAGTGGTCTGGTACATCAACAAACCAGGTGGAACCAAATCTTACCCCCTTTGTCGAGAGGCCATGAGGATATGGCAATAGGCGATGGCTACCAACCGTTTTTTTCTAGCAACGCACATTCCCGGGAGTTCCAACATGATAGCAGACAGACTCAGCATGTGCATTCTACAACCTCATGAGTGGTCCCTGAATCCCTTGATAGTGGCGGAGATCTTCCACCGCTGGGGCCGTCCTTGCTGCGACCTTTTTACATCCCCGACCAACTACAAATGCAACAACTACTTCGTCCTGATTACCCCTCTAGGACAGTCACCCAGGGACGCTCTAGTCCACGATTGGCCCTCATGTCTTCTTTATGCATTTCCACCTTTTCCCGTCATTCCCCAGTTTCTGAAGAAAGCCCATGGGTTGAAGAGCAAGGTGATCCTCATAGCACCATATTGGCCTCGTCTGATTTGGTTCCCCTTCCTTTGGCCTCACCTGCTAGATCAACCATGGATTCTCCATCCAACCCTGGAGTTGATCTCACATCTGCAGAACATGATTCATCCCAACTTGGACAGCCTGAAGCTCCCAGCTTGGCTACTTTAATTCCCTTGATTGCCAGGCAGAATGATCTTTCTTTACCAGTACGGGACATTCACATTGCATCTCATAAGTCTTCCACTAGAATTACTTATCTATGCAAGTGGAAAAGATTTACCTGTTGGCTGAAAGAAAAACAAGTAGATCCCTTCTCAGCACCAGTGTCGATAATACTAGAGTATCTGGCCGACCTTTTTCAATCGGGTCTGTCGGCCTCTACCGTTAGAGTTCATTTGGCTGCAATATCTAATTTTCATGAGGGTGTCTAGCAAGACTCATCTCTTATGTCACACAAATTATGCAAGACCTTCATAAAAGGTGTGAATCATCTGAAGCCACCTTTTAGAGCACCTATTCAACCATGAGATCTGTCATTAGTTCTACAAGCTCTGACAATGCCACCCTTCGAACCAGCTTCTTCTTGTGACCTCAAATATTTGTCATGAAAAATCTTGTTTTTGGTCGCCTTTACTTCTGCCAGACGTATCTCTGAGCTTCAAGCTTTATGCATCAAGAGTCCATACTTGATTTATCATAGAGATAGGGTGTCTTTAAGAACTAATCTTTCATTTCTGCCAAAAGTGATCTCTGAAATGTCCATTAATCAAACCATTCAATTGCCAGTTTTCTTTCCCAATCATTCAAACAGAGGAGAGTATTGCCTACATACCCTAGATATTCACAGGCAAACCCATTTTTACTTAAACAGGACTAGATCCTTTTGTAAATCTGACCAGTTATTTTTGGCCTATTCTGGACCTAGATTAGGATGTGCTGTTGCTAAGGTCACATTAGCTAGATGGTTGAAAGACTGTGTGACCTTCATTTATACACAAGGTAATATTCCATTGCCTACTACCATGAAGGTTCATTCGACAAGGTCGGTGGCAACTTCTGCTGCCTTCCATGCCAGAGCTTCTTTACATGACATATATGCAGCTGCAACTTGGGCTATGCCCCATACCTTCATCAATCATTACAAATTGGATTTGGCCTGCAGGGGAAGAGCATCTTTTGGTTCTATGGTGCTCAGGAATGTCCTTCCATGAGAGCCTCCCAGGAATAGAGGTAGCTGGGGACTCTGTCCCATACGTAAGGAATGAACGAGGATTAACAATATCAGATAAAGAAGTTATGTCTTACCATAACGTTCCATGTGTATTGTTGATCCTCATTCAGTCATTATGACCCTCCCTCCTTCCTCCTGTGGCTTCTAGTGGATCTTGCCATCCGGTTCTCTTAGGTCATTTGGCCAGAGGTAGCCTGTACCTTCCTTTGACTTGCAAACTCAATCTGAGGTAACAGGGAGAGGGGAATTAGGGGTACGAGTTTAACTCGAGAGTATGTAGCTGACGTGAGCTTGGAAAATGGCCGGCTCGGTTCCGAGGTCGGAACCGATACCCATACTTAATGACTGAACGAGGATCAACAATACAGATGGAACGTTATGGTAAGACATAACTTATTTTTCTCATAGATCCTTACTGGCCCAGACAAATATTTTTCCCAGCTGTGGTCTCGCCTTTCAGAGAAACCTTTTTTTCATCAGCACCAAGAAAGGTCCCATATTCCATGTGTCTGGTAAATCTTACTCAGACTTAAAGAACCTGAGACTAACCGGATGGTTTCTCCAGTCCTGCTCATGATCAAGGACCTTACTTATCCTTCCTGGGTAGTATAAATCCTCACAGCTGCTCAGAAGCCTTGTGCCAGAAAAATGTGCAGATGTAAATGGACAGAATTCTTATTTTAAGGTACTGGTTATGGTCTTGACCCTTTTTCCTACTGTGATTCTGCTGGTCTTGCAGTTTTGGGGTGGACATTTTTGATCAGTCAAGGTTTCAGCCGTTCCACTGTTATAGGTTCATAGGTAGGTACGTACTAGGCTATCTGCCCGAGGGCATTTATAAGCCAGCCAGAGTGTGTTGGCTTTCGCCGCCCCATTGATTAATATAGGTTCATAGGTAGGTACTAGGCTATCTGCCCGAGAGCATTAAAAGTCATCACTTCCAAGTCTTGAACCCATTACCCTGTGCACTGCAATCACAGCAACATGTACATGTAGCATTCGGTCGCATTCATGTGTGACTTTAACCAGGCTCTTTACTCTTCCTCACAGATTTCTTTAAAAGTTTGTAAAGTCCTCCTCAGAGATGCATTTGACTGCCTTTCCGAGAACCCATTTCCCCTTGGGGTTTGAATTTCATGTTTGAAGAACTAATGATGTCCTTCTATTCTCATCTTGCAGTATTCTTACTGTGGGATCTTCCGCCTCAGGTGACCCGAACGTCGGCTCCTATACAAAAGCTTTTAGCATGGTTGCTGCTGTTAAATGGGATGTCACATGTAGTGCCTTAAACCAGGGACCTTAAATGTGATGTTTGCATGCACAGACCTCAGAACCTTTCTGCCGCAGTCGAACGTCAGATCGATTGCATCATTCCTTACTATCAAGACGTCTAAAGCTGAGTACCCCATTCGTGATTTCTTACTTATATTTATTGCTTGTGCTTGGTTTGCTGGTTTTACATTAGCTGATGTCTGCTAAGAAAGGTAAATGCTGATGCGGGCATCAAATTCTTCATAAGGACACGCACAGCCATTGGATCTTTTGCCTAGGCTGGGAACACGACCATACTTTCTGCCCCCTCTGCCAATCTTTTGCCCCTAAAACTCTTAGAAGCCATCTGGCTGCCCTTAACCTGTACGTAGAAAATGAAAGGATTGAGAAGCTAGCCCTTAGAATGGACCCGGAATTGGCTGACTCAGTAGGACCACCAAAGAAAAAGACCAAAGTTTCTTGGCCTATTTCCACTGCCTCTCTGTCATTGGACGCCCTGCCAACTGCCGATATAGGGGTTGAGGGGACACCCTCTAGAGCCATCTGCATCTTTGGTTCTCCTCAAGGAAGCCATTTCCAAAGTGCCACCCGGCACGTCTGCTGAGATGTCTCAGACGTCTGTTATTCCTGAAGTTGAGGGGAACCAGGTTCCACTGGGCGCCCTTCTGGATCTCAGGAATCTAAATCTCCTACCTATGCTAAGGCCCAAGAATCAAGGCCTACCGTGTCTCCCAAAATTACTCCTTTAAAGAGGAGGCAAAAAACTAAGCATTTATCTACCCTTCCTGAAGGACAGCCGGACTGGCAGTCTTTTACCCAGTCCCTGATGCAGGCCTTCATGGCCCTTAGGCCTACAACACAACACCTTCAGCTTCCTCATGCCTCATTCTCCAAGAAGAAGAAGAAGAGGCCCTCTCTTCTGGTTCTGAGAAGTCTTGTCACCTACTCATCCCAAATAGCCTCCCACTGGAATGTTATTCTTCAGATGAGGTTTCTGTTGAGAGTCCCCTCCAGAGGACATAACTTTTTGTGAAACTATTACTAAGATGAAAGAATATTTCAAATAGGATACATCCCAAATGTCAGAAACTCAAAAAAGATACTTCGAGTTTTTGCAAGTGGAATCAACATCCCCATCAGCCATTCCTCCAGTGATCCCTGCATACCTTGATGCATTTGCTTCTTGCTCTAAGAACTCTGACTATCAGCCACGTGCACCAGAGAGACCAGACCGTTTTTACAAGGTGACTGGTGACTGATGACCACAAGTTCCTAGTGAACCCCCCCCTTCCCCCCTTGGCAGACCCTGCTTGTTATAGCTGTGGCCCCAGACAGACAATCTAGACTGCTCCCTTCTTTGTCACTTTTACTTACAGATGAAGACAGTAAAATTATGGATAGGCTGGGCAAGAAGACATGCACCTCTTCCATCCTGGTCTTCAGGCCAATTAACTTCTTCTTTCGGCTTTTCCCGGTTAGGGGTCGCCTTAGCGGATCACCTGTCCGCTCATGATTGGCAGTGGAGTTTTACAATGTCGAGTTGCTAGCCTGGCACCCAACCTTCCACAGAAGGCGCACACACATGCACTCACTTCTAGGGCCAATTTTAGAGTGTCCAGTCAACCTACAGCATGTATTTGGGATGTGGGAGGAAACCGGAGCACCCGTAGGAAACTCACGCTACCACAGGGAGGACATGCAGACTCCGCACCGAAGACACCCCAGCTGAGGATCGAACCGGAGAAGCTCTTGCTGTGAGGCAGCAATATTAACCGCTGCACCACCCTGGCTGCCCTTCAGGCCAATTAACTACCAGACACATATATTGAAGTATGCCTGAACTTGGTATCCCAAGCCTCTACACTTCTAAACTCTCTGCCTAACTCTGCTAATAAAACTGAAGTAGCATCTTAGCTATTCCTAGCATCCCAGGTGGCCAGACATTCCATTAGATGCAGTTATGTTGCAGCAGAGGCCTCTGCTAGATCAGCTGCAACTGCATCAGTTCTGCTTAGATACTCCTGGCTTAGGCTACAGCCACTGCCAGAAGATTTTAAGTCAAAAGTCCTAGATGCTCCTCTTAATCATAACCTTCTGTTTCGTAAGCAGTCTGGAGAACTTTTTAAAAACCTACAGCAGACAAGCAAAGAGCTACAAGATATTAAACACTTGCTGGTATCTCCTATACCCAAGTACTATAGAAATTATCCTGCCAAGACATCCTATGTCAGAAGGACCTCCTCCACGACCATCCCTTCTTCTACACAGCATAGGAAAGGGACTAGGATGCAGTCCTCTTCTAGGACTACCTCTTCTCAACTAGCTCAAAGACAGTCCTTTCAGGACAGAAATAATGCCAACAGTGTGTGACAGCCTTGCCCACCTCCCCGTCTTTCCCATCTGTCTCACTGTCTGCCTCTTTGGAAATAAATCATCACAGACCTCTGGTTGCTGGCAATTTGTGGTAAAAGGATATTTTCCTATCCTAGCAGGAACCACCCATCACACAGGGCATTCCTTTCCCACCCAAGAATCACCTTCACCTAATTCCCCCCATTATCCAAGACATAGTGGCACAAGGCACCATAGAACGTTTCCCAGCAGGACAAGAAAGAAAAGGTTTTTACTCCAGACTTTTCCTAGTTCCAAAAAAGTATGGACTATGGAGACCAATACTGGAGTTGTCGGTTCTAAATCTTTTTCTAAAACTCCCCTCTATCAGAATGCTGTCCCTACAGACCCTGCTTCCACTGTTACCACATGCATTCATGGCCACTTTGGATTTGAAGGAGGCTTACCGCCACATCCCCATACACCCAAACCACATGAAATACTCTTTGCTGGGCCTTGCTCTCATTTTCACTTTACTGCCTTGCCCTTTGGTTTGTCCACTTCACCAAGGGTTTTCACCAAGTACCTAGCTCCCGCCATAGCCTTCTGTAGGATCAAGGGCATACATGGTAATCCCTACCTAGATGATATTCTAATTCTTGAAGAAAAATGAAGAGACTCAGAAATCATCTTCAGTTCTCTGTGTCACTGCTTCAGAGACTAGGTTTCACACTGAACCTCCCCAAGTTATCCTTATCACCAGGACAAGACGAGGTCTTCCTGGGTTGCAGGATTCGGACAGACCTAATGAAAGCATTTTTACCCCAAGACAAAGTACTCTTACTGACAAACCATTTCCAGGACCTCCACCAGATAGACCAGCTGTCAGCAAGACAGTTTATGCGCCCTTTGGGTCTGATGGCAGCCACCATCGCTATGCTTCCACTAACCAGGATCCACATGAGGAAGCTGCAGTGGTATTTAAAGAACGTGTGGTCCCAGCACAGCCATCTTGTAGACTTCCAAATACCCTTCCTACCCTGTCTACAAACAGAAGTGAGGTGGTGAATACAACAGGTTCCAAGGAATCCAGGACTACCCTTCCTACCTCCCACACCAGCTCAACATATGCACACAGATGCCTCAGATTTGGGCTGAGGGGCTACCATGAAGGGTTCTCAAGGTATACGCATTCAGAAAGTCCTCATAAAGATCAGGAGAGACATGCCAAAAATCTTGCTGGTGACTCCCTACTGGCCAAGGCAGCATTGGTTCCCCTTCTACAATTCTTTACCAAGGGCAGTCACCACAATTTACCTCACAAGGTGGATGTACTCTCACAACAGAACGGAGCTCTCATCCATCCACACCTAGAGATGCTGAGCCTAACTCTCTGGGTAATAAACTTCTAGTATCCTTCAGACAACACTACACAGAGGACATGCTTTCTATCCTGCCGGAGGCCAGGAAACCTAATACAAGGAGATCCTACATTTCTAAATGAGAGATTCTACAAATGGTGTCTCCAAAGACATAAGGGACCCCCTTCTAGTAGATGTCCCTTTAGTCTTAGCTTGTGTGTGTGAGCTAATTAAAGCAGACCTTTTATACTCTTCAGTGAAAATGCACCTCTCTGCTGTCTCTGCCTGCCTGCCCCTGGAACCTCCTTTACTCTCCAGGTTGGATGTTAAATTGTTCTTAAAAGGAGTCTTACACATACCACCCAGAAAGCCTACCCCACCACTCTGGAACCTAAATTATATCCTGGAAAAACTTACGCCGTCTCCATTTGAACCAGCCACTTCAGCATCCATGCAGATGTGCACATGGAAAACAGTTCTGCTTGTAGCCCACACTTCAGCTAGAAGGGTCTCAGAGTTACATGAACTCCTAGCATACCCTGTTTACACTATCTTCCATAAAAACAGGGTGATCTGTACACCAGTTCCTCCTTCATGCCCAAAGTAGTCAATGAGCTATCTTTAAATCAGTCCATTCACTTAGCTACTTTCTTCTCTTCTGATCAAAATGTCACTGAGAGAATATTACTCTCCCTGGATATTCACAGACGATTAAGATTTCATCTGGACAAAACCAAGTCCATTAAAAAGTCAAATCAACTTTTTGTTTCCTAGCATCCCAGAGCCCTGGGCAAGGCAGTCTCCAAATAGACTATTTCCTGCTGGATTGGGAAAACTGTATGATGTTCTTCATGTTTCACTGTTGCAGTCATTGCACTTGGGTTATCTGCCTGCGGGTAGCCCTCAGTTGGCCCGAATACCAGAGACTTATTATTTCTGCATCGGTTGCTGTCACTCCAGGTCTGACGTCAGGTGATCAGGGATAAAAACACAGGCAGCCGACGCCATTACATCAGTCTTTCTTGCCGAGGAGCCCAAAGCAGAAGCAGTTCGTATGAGTGCCGGTCGGCCGCTACCTGAGTTTTCGTGTCCAAATTGAATCATCCTGAAGTCTTCTAAATCTAAGTACCCCGTTGGGGATCCTTTTTTCTTGCTCTAACCGATGTTAGAAAAAGTTAACAATTGTCTTACCTGTGGAAAGCAAATACCACACCGAGATTTCCATTTTTACTGCGTCACCTGTTTAGGCCCAGACCATGATGTACCTCACTGTCGGTTTTGTGCCTTGTTCAACTCCTGAACTATTCGTCGTCAGGCCCTCATTGTCGCTAAATACTTTCGTTCTCGATCTCCGTATTCCGAAATGGCTTTTGTAAGCCATCCAACTACCGATCTGAAAAAAAAACTTAAGGATAAAGACAGAGACAGACCACACAGGTCCAAAGCTGCTGACAACGCTTCTGTTAAGCTAGTTGCCAGTTCGCCAGTACTCAGTGAGGGGCTTTCACAGCCCCTGATGCCCGTATCAGTGGATTCGCAGGCCTCTACTGAGACCCGTTCGGACTCCGGTATGCCGTGAGACTCTTCTTCGACTGTAGAACCTGTGGATGTCTCTACCTAGGATGGGTCCGGAGCTGCTGAGCAGGCATCAGCTTCTGAGGAAGGTCTTCACACTACCGATATTCAACACAAACCGACGACTTCATTCGCATCTTCAGTTCTGCCTAAAACTACAGAGTTTCTTTTTTTTCCATAATAAATTTTTATTGAAATATATTTTCCAAAAACATTACAAAAATACAATAAACATCACGCACATAATACACTATAACTACTACAAACCATTTATACAATATCTACATGAAATGCTTCCTATATTTAATATATTCCTAAAATCAGTATCATGCTAATATAATATTGAAGACCTTTTCCCATATTTTCGGATTATTAATATTTTTGTTAGTTTGTTTCAGAAGTAATTTATGTGCTAGTATATGCTTTATAGCCACAAGCTTAAAATTATTCCATGATGTCTTATGTGGTTCTAGCCAATTTGTGGCTATATAGAGTTTCATCAGCAAAAAATATTCATACAAATAATAGTTTGCGATCTGGAAAGCTCTCTTGGAGGAATGTGTAGAATCATAAATTCCATGACAGTGTAGAACTTTGATAACCCATCTTTGCAGTTGTACTTTAAGAGAGTTCCAAAGTTTATATACGCATTTACAACTCCAGAACATATGAAGAAGATCGCTGTTTGATCTGCACAGTATGGACAAATTGGAGAATTCCTAGGGTTAAATTTATGTAATCTAAGATGTGTGTAATATGCATTGTTCCAAATCATCAATTGCGTGTACATCAGTTTTGAAAAGAAACTGATTTCCTAGTTATATCAATTGCTTTTAATATCTGATTGTCTGTTACTGTTACTTTGTTTACCCAATACTCTGAAAGCAAAATTTTGTCCTGAAATTTCAAATCCTTAATTAATTTATATGCAGTTGCTATAAATTTAGTGTCTTGTTGGATAGCTTGCCACAATTCAGAGCACTTATCCACAAATCCGCTGCAGGTTTAAAGTTCCTAAAGTAGCTCAAGGCAAGTTCTTTAACTTGTCTCATTATAACAATGTAACTTCTAGGTAGATTCATTTCCTGTCTAATTTGTAAAGCCGATAAGTCAAGTTTATTAAAAACATCAAATAGAGTCAGATTAAGTATTAATGGAAATTTGCTGAGATCGATCAGCTGATTATTTAGTTTAAAATTAGGATTCCTGTGGAAAGGTTGAAGAACCATCATATATTGCAATAAATCTACGGACTGAAATAAAGTTTGCAAAGATGAGACACAGGTTATTATGTGGTCCATGACCCCATATTTTATCAGACTAATTTTGTCCATAAAGGGCAATGCTTTAGGATTTATTTTCCTATCCAAAATATGCTTATGATTCAAGACCACCCAAGTTGGTATCCATTTGGGAACACATAATAGCTGATTGTGACAGATGGAAGAATTTAAAACTACCGGTATTAGCAAAAGTATCAATAGTGAAAATGAATATACTACCACAAATGTTATACATATTTAGGTCTGCCCAATTATCAATTTCAAAAACAGTTTTTAAACAAATGCATAAAGATCTAGCTAAATTTATATGGAACCCAAAAAGAACTAGAATATCTTATGAGAAATTAATGACCCCTAAAACAAGAGGGGGACTTGAGCTACCAAACTTTGAAGCATATTATTTGATTGTAAACGCTAATAAAATTTTAAGAATTGCTAATTATGATGTAACAAATACAAAACTACAGAGTTTCTAAGGCCAAGAGTACTTGCTACGCCTAAAAAACGGATGACAAAAACTCATGCATCTGCTCCCTTGCCACAACATCAAATGCTAAAAATGGCAGAAGACCTTATTATGTTGATTAGGGGAAGTCAGCCTTCCCCTGCTTAGAGAAGAAGAGACCTGTCTGCAACAGCTTCAACAGACCAAGAGTCTGATGACTCTGAGGTATCTGATTATGAAGACATGCCCTTATATGCTTATGAGGATTCAGATGTAGAAGAATCCATTCCCTCTGCTTCTCCTCTAGAGGATTTTTCTTTTGGTGAAACTTTACATACTTTAAGAGAGCATTTCCACTGGAAATGCCAAGACTATCCTCAGTCCAAAAAGATGCTCAGAATTTCTGGATTTGCCACAACATAGGCCTTTAGCAATACCCCCAGTCCTGAATGTTGTGGATGATGCCTTTATGGAATCAAGTTTAACTCCTGATACTTTACCCCCTTCTCCTAGGAAACCAGACAGGTATTAGAGTTCCTTTTCAAAAATCCTACTGCTGACCCAGAGGTCATTTCCCAGGGGCCTAAAGGTGTCAAAGCAACTACAGCTAAGAATCCCACCCCTTCGGACAGGGATTCCAGAGCCTTAGACAGATTGGGTAAGAAAGTATATATCTCTGCACCTCTCTCCATTAGGGCCTTAAATTGCCAGTTTCACATGCTGAAGTACCAACAACATATTATGGAACTTATTAAGCAAAAAATAGCTGTCTTTACAGACTGTGCAGAAAATAAAGAATTACAAGAGCTTATGCATTCTGCAAGCCAAGTTAGCAAGCATACATTGCAGTGTGGCTTTGACACCTAGAAGCATCTTGCAGGGCAGCAGTCACTGGTTCTGTACTGAGAAGGCATGCTTGGCTTAAGGAGCAGACCTTGCCAGACTATGTCAAATCAAAGTTATTAGACGCTCCTTTGAACAAGTTATATCTGTTTGGTACCAAAGCAGAAGAGGTTCTTAAAAAGATTGAAGAAAAAGCTAAATCTATGCAGACAGTCAAAGATTTCTTGCAAGTACAGCCTCCTAGATTCAGTAGAGATTGCCCCTTGAAACATTGGTCCTTTCCACCCCCCCTCAAGGCCATCTCAACCTAGACCCAGGGGAAACAGACCCCCCTCAGACTACAGTCTCAGGGTATGCAGAGATCTAAGCAATGGAATGCCTCCACGTCAAAAACAAGGAGTGCTAAGCCACCCCCTTATGGCAAACCTCCCAATGACTTCTCAACTCCACTCCCCACGTCTGCCCAACTGCTTGTGCCCCTAGGAGGAAAATTTGCCCTTCATGCAAAAAACTGGACTTCCATCACCAAAGACCGATGGGTCCTCAACATTGTATCCCTGGGGTACAAATTTTACTTCCACTCACTGCCAACCCCAAAAGGGTTCCCAGACCTTCCTCCAAACCAGTGGGCAGAGGCACAAAACCAAGCTCAGTCCCTGCTGTCTATAAGGGCAATTCATCCTGTTCCTGCGTAACAGATAGGTCAAGGGTTCTATTCCAAACTTTTCCTGGTACCCAGAAAAAAGGGCAATTGGCACCCAATCCTAGGTCTTTACATTCTAAACACCTTCCTGGTGGTACCAAAATTCAAAATGTTCACCCTGCAGCAGCTTCTTCCTATGCTTAACCAAAGATGCCTGGTTAGTCACCCTAGATTTAAAAGAAGCCTATCTGCACATCCTTATAAGGGACTCGTGCAGGAAATATCTACGCTTCAGGGCTGGATCTATGCATGATCAGTTTTCTGCACTTCCCTTTGGCTTATCTACTGCTCCCAGAGTATTCACAAAATGCCTGGCTCCAGCCATTGCTTACTGCAGACAGAGAAAAAATTCAAATTTACCCGTACTTAGGCGACTGCCTGATTCAGGCAGACAGGAAATGCTGTTGCAGCCCCTGACATTTGTAAAAAAAAACAAAAAAACATTCTAACCTCCCTGGGGGTGCACCATCAATGAAAAGAACATAGTACAGATGTCCTTCATGGATGCATCTGCAGTCATAACAACTGGGTTGTCCTGTCGTCAGGCAGCCCTTCAGTCGGCCGGATTCCAAAGTCCGGGTCCGGCTTCGGCTGATGTCGCACTTCACCCGACGTCATCTCTGTTGGTCTTCGGGTATAAAAGCATCAGCCGACGCCATTTTCTTCAGTCTTTCTTGCCGCGTGGCGCCCGAAGCAGAAGCTGTTCGCAAGTGCCGGTCGGTCGGATCCAGAGATTACTTCTACCGAATACTACTTCGAAGACTTCTAAAGCTAAGTACCCCGTTGGGGACTCTTTCTTGCCTCAGCCGATGTCAGAAAAAGTTAATAATTGTTTAATCTGTGGGAAACAAATACCTCATAAAGATTTCCACTCTTACTGCCTGCCTTGCTTAGGCCCAGCCCACGACGTAGCAGCCTGTTCGTCCTGTGCTTCTTTCAACCGACGAGCGCTTAGGCGTCGGTCGGAGTTTGCAGAACAGTTTTTCGGTTCTGATTTTGCGTACATTATGCCGCCGGATCCTCCGACTACGCATTCTGCCAAAAACGCAAAGAAAAGACCGACACTCGCGGTCCGCGGTTTCGGCGAAACCATGGTTAAGCAAACGCGAGTGTCTCGGTTTCGGCGAAACCGAGAAAACTGATCAAAATACAGCTGAATCTACCTCTACAACTGAGGTCCCTGCTAACACTCTTGAATCGGCCTCAGAAATTTTACCCACTACGGTGCTTACCACTGACTTATCAGACACCATTCCCTTGGATGTCTCTACCCCAGCACGTGGTGCTGCTAGGCCTCCAGCAGCCATGTCCATTAAGGCCTTCGCCAGGGCTAAAGCAGCCAAGACTACTAAAACAGTGCCTGTTAAACCCCCTCAACCAGGCCCTCTTCCAGTTCTCAAATGCTTACTTTGGCAGAAGATTTAATTTCATTAATTAGAGGATCTCAATCTCACCCAGACAGGGCCTCTCAGCCCCCAGAGAAGAGACCTAGGGCAGAGCCCCATGAGCCAGTGTCCTCTGATGATTCTGCTGATGAATCAGACATAACTGACCAGCCAGAGGCTCCTTTCTCCAATTTTGAAGATTCTGATGCTGAAGAATCCATTCCAGCTGCTTCCCCACCAGAAGAATTCTCCTTTGGGGAAACCTTGCATGCCATGCGAGAACAGTTCCAATGGCAGCAACAGGATTTTTCAGACTCCAGGAAAAGACTTAGGACCTTTTGCACCTTCCACAGCACAGGCCCTTAGCTATACCTCCTGTTCTCTCTGTGGTGGATGATGCTTTCAATGATGTCTGCTCCGCTCCAGATTCTTTACCCCAGCCCCTGCCAAACCAGACAGATTTTACAGGGTGCCAGATACTCATCACCACCTTTACAAGGCCCCTCTTGCAGACCCGAAACTATTTCCCAGGGTCCCAAGGCAGTAGCAGCGACCATAGCTAAAACCCTGTTCCTTCTGAAAGGGAAGCAAGGTCATTAGACAGATGGGGTAAAAAGGTTTACACTTCAGCCACTCTCTCAGCTAGAGCTTTAAACTGTCAGTTTCACATGATACAATACCAAGAGTTTATGCTTGATCAGTTAACTAAAAAGCTAACCACTGATGAATCTCTTGATAAGAAATATGTATTAGAAATGGTAAATAACATACAGCAAGTTAGTAACCACTCTTTAAAATGTGGCTATGATGCACTGGAGGCTTCATTTAGATCAGCCATGACTGGCACTGTAATTAGAAGGCATGCATGGCTAAAGGAGCAAGCTTTACCGGATCATGTTAAATCTAAATTGCTAGATGCTCCTATGGATAAAACAAGTTTGTTTGGTACACCTGCCCAGCAGGTTATGAAGAAAATGGAAGAAAAGGCAAAATCAGTCCAGACAGTTAAAGATTTCTTGCAGGTTCAACCCCAAGGTTTAGCAGGAACTGGCCTGCCAAAAATTGGTCCTTTCCTGACTCCACAAGACCTCAAAGCGCCAGGAATAGGCGTTCCAGGGGCAGAAACCAATCCAGAGGAGGTGCCTACAGAGGCGACAGTGGCAAGGTAACAACAGAGGCACAGACTCAACACCTGCCACTACATCAACACAGCCACAGTGACTTAATCCTAAACCCGCCTACCAGGGAACAAATAGCAGCTCCTCTAGGCGGAAAGCTAACCTTATTTTCAAAAACTGGCACCACATAACAAAGGACAAGTGGATTTTACGAACCATAGATCAAGGTTACCGGTTCCACTTCCACACTTTACCAGACAAGAGGAATGCCAAATCTACCTCCAAATCAAAAGACAGAGGCTCTACAACAGATAATGGAGTTAGCAAACATGAGAGCTGTGGAGAAAGTGCCAACAGCAGAGCAAGGAAAGGGGTTCTACTCCAGACTATTCCTAGTTCCAAGAAAGGAAAAAAGTTGGAGACCAATTCTAGACCTGTCCACCCTGAATACTTACATCATTGTCCCAAAATTCAAAATGCTGACCCTACAGCAACTTCTTCCCATGCTGGGCAAGGAGTGTTGGCTGGTAACTCTAGATCTCAAGGAGGCATACCTGCACGTCCCCATTCGACCAATCTGCAGAAGATACCTCAGATTTCTTGCAGGATCAGAGCACTGTCAATTCTCAGCATTGCCCTTTGGCTTATCTACTGCCCAGAGTATTCACAAAATGCCTGGCATCAGTAATCGCCCATTGCAGACTACAGGGAATTCAAATTTATCCATACCTGGACGACTGCCTGATACAAGGAGACAACAAAAGCAAGCTGACAACAGATTTACAAAGGGTCATTTACTTGCTTCAAGCACTGGGATACACAGTCAATTTACAAAAGTCAAGACTGATACCATCCCAGACAAGGACTTTCCTGGGAGCAGAATTGGACACAGTAAGACAAATGGCATTCCTAACTACAGAAAAACAAAAGAACTCCCTCTTTACTTCTTGGCACTAACAAAACTGAACAAGTTAACAGCAAGAAAGGTACTGCAGGCCTTGGGTTTCATGGCATCATGCATAATCTTGGTTCCATTTGCCAGACTACATATGAGAAAACTACAGTGGTACCTAAAGAATTTATGGTCCCAACACAGACACAGCCTAGAAACGGAAATCCCACTAATACCATGCTTAAAACAGGAGTTCCTATGGTGGGCTCAGGCATGCCAGTCAAACCCAGGCCTGCCCTTTCAAGGGTCAAGCAAGCCAGACCATCACAACAGATGCTTCAGACCTAGGATGGGGCGCAGATGCTGGACAAATGCGTGCAAGGATTGTGGACACAGGACCAACTTCACCTGCACATCAACCTAAAAGAAATGCTGGCAGTAAAACTGGCAATCCAAAAGTTCAGACCATTTCTCAAGGAGGACCACTTGATGATAAGGACAGACAACACCACAGTCATGTGGTACATCAACAAACAGGGAGGCACTCATTCTTACCCCTATGCAGAATGACTTTGGAGCTGTGGACCCTGGCACTCAGCTACAACATCCAGTTACAGGCAATATTTGTGCCAGGAAAAGAAAACTCTCTAGCAGATATGTTAAGCAGGACCACATCGGATGCCCACGAATGGCAGCTGCACCCGGATATCTTCAAGACCATCTCGAAGAAATGGGGAATGCCTCAGATAGATCTATTCGCATCACCTTTCAATCACCAGCTCAAAAAATTCTGCACAAGGACATTCCACCCACTAGCATGGAAAGTGGACTCGCTCTCCTTCAGCTGGAAAGGCCTAACAGCATATGCATTCCCACCTCTTCCCTTGATACACAAAGTACTACTAAAAATCAAGGAGGAACGTCCAAGGATAATCCTGATAGCTCCAAACTGGCCAAGACAGCATTGGTACCCACTGCTGAGGAGCATGTCTCGGAACAATATGTGGCCAATACTCCTGATGCCTTTGATGCTAACTCAGAACAACTTCAGCACCATGCATCCAAACCTAAAAACGCTGCAACTGACTGCATGGAACATCACATAGCAGCTGCTAATACAGAACTTTCACAAAGAGTTAAAGACATTATTCTTGAAGCACGCAGGCCTTCAACTAGAAGGAATTATGCTGGGAAATGGAAAAGGTTTGTCATTTGGAGTTCTGAAAGAGGAAAAGATGTATCAAACATAGATATGCCTAACATTCTGGAGTATCTGGCCGAACTACTTCATTCAGGCCTGTCCTACTCCTCCATCAAGATTCATGCATCAGCTATTTCAGCAGAATACAGCTTTGATCCACCTGTTTCTCACACCCTTTGCTCAGGCAGTTCCTCAGAGGAATCAAGAATGTAAAACCTCCAAGGAAACCACCATTGCCAGCTTGGGACTTGAACTTTGTGCTAGAAAAATTGACACCATCACTTTTTGAACCAGCAGCAACAGCAGACCTACAACACCTGTCATGGAAAACTGCTTTCCTACTGGCAATTACTTCAGCAAGGAGGGTTTCAGAACTACAGGCCTTAATGGCAGTGCAACCCTTTCTAATCTTCCACCAAGATAGAGTGTCCATGAGGACTAATCCTACATTTATGCCTAAGGTGGTATCCAGAGTGTCTTTAAACCAAGCAATCCACCTACCTACCTTCTTTCCCAACCCACAAAACAGAGGGGAAAGAATACTGCATACCTTGGATGTACATAGACAGCTACGCTACTACTTGGACAGAACAAAAATAGCAGAAAGACTGACCAACTTTTCGTAGCCTATGCAACAGGAAGGGAAGGAAAAGCTATTTCCAAACAGACAATCTCCAAATGGATAGGAAATTGCATACGATTCTGTTACTCCTTCCATGGAAAACCAATTCCACAGAACATAAGACCTCATTCTACAAGGGCAACAGCCACTACCACAGCCTTCTTACGAGGAGTGGCTACCAAAGACATTATTGAGGCGGCTACTTGGACCTCCGTGCATACATTTGCCAAGCATTATAATTTACCTCTATATTCCAGATCCCGAGCAGGGTTTGCCACTGCTGTTCTGCAAGGGATCCTAAACACACCATAATCTACTTTTATCCTCCTCCCTAGTTGGCTATGGTATTCTACCCAGTTGTTATGACTGCAGATGCATCCATGAAGGACATAGTACAGTTTTGTACCTACCATAAATGTAGATGTCCGAATTGGATAGCATCTGCAGTCAGGATTACCCTCCTCCTTCCCTCTGTGGTACTCCTAGGGTGTTTACCCTTCTAATAGCTAGCTAGTGGGGGGATTTCTTTCATGGTGTATTTGTTTGTATTTATGTACATACATGCTTATTTTTGTGTTTACCTCTATCTTTTGGAAACATTGGCATCTATCCAAAATTTTTAGCCTTCTATAGGGCTTCTGGCATCTGGGGCAAGAAACACTGAAGAAAATGGCGTCGGCTGATGCTTTTATACCCGAAGACCAACAGAGATGACGTCGGGTGAAGTGCGACATCAGCTGAAGCCGGACCCGGACTTTGGAATCCGGCCGACTGAAGGGCTGCCTGACGACAGGACAACCCAGTTGTTATGACTGCAGATGCTATCCAATTCGGACATCTACATTTATGGTAGGTACAAAACTGTACTTTGTGTACACTTACCATAAAGGTAGATGTTCGAATGTATTCACTGTTGCAGTCCTGGTTTCCCTCCCTTCAGCCCCCTTCTCCTTTCTCTCTCCTCTCTGTGTATAATATTCACCCTTTGTAGGGGTATTGGTATTGGTATTTACTTTTTACTGGTGGAGATTTTTCCACCATAGCTTAGCTCCCTATTGGGGGGCTTTTGACATTTGGGGCAAGAAAAACTGATGTAATGGCATTGGCTGCCTGTGTTTATATCCCTGACGACCTGACATTAGACCTGGAGCAACAGCAACCTACGCAGAAATACTAAGTCTCTGGTATTTGGGCCGACTGAGGGCTACCTGCAGGCAGATAACCCAAGTGTGATGACTGCAACAGTGAATACACTCAAACATTTACATTTATGGTAAGTGTACACAACTGCACTTTTCTGCTATTCATACTACAGAAAAGACCTGAATCAGAGGATGAAGGCTCATTCTGCTAGAGCAGTACCATCCTCCAAAGTCTTCTTCAAAGGCCTAGACACAGCTACCATCCATGAGGCAACCACCCGGTTCACTCTACATACCTTCACCACACATTACAAACTGGCCCATATTTCCAGAGCAGGTTTCGCAAGGGCAATTCTGCAGAGATTTCTGGAGTCTGCTACCTCTACCACCACCCTTCCTTCTTCCTGAGTTGTGGTATTCTCCCACAGTAAGAATAATGTAACATGAGAATAGAAGGACATAGAATAGTTGTGTAAAATCTTACCATAACCACAGATGTCCTTCTCTCACATGTTGCAGTATTCCTTCCCTTCCTCTTGACCCCCTAGTTTCATATCTACAGGTTTGTGGGCCCTTTACAGAGCTCTTACCAGCACTGAGGTCATTTTTGGGCAGTCTGTGGCATTCCACCAATCTGAGGGGCAGTTTTTGGCGTCTCCTAGGCTACTGTCCGATTGGGCAGTTAGTTTTGAGGTCTGTGCATGCAGAAGTCACATTTAAGGTCCCTGGTTTGTGGCCCTACGTATGACGTCCCACACATCAACATCAACCAGGCTAAAATCTTTTGTATAGGAGCCGACGTTCAGGTCGCCTGAGGTGGAGGATCCTGCAATAAGAATACTGCAACATGGAAGAGAAGGACATCTGTGGTTATGGTAAGATTTTACACAACTATTCTCTGCCTCACTTTGAATCAGCAACCAAGGTTGATTGCAAATACTTGTCTTGGAAGATTGTCTTTCTAGTGACAGTTGCATGAGACAGAAGTGATTGAGAGCTTCAAGCTCATTTATGTAAGCTCTCTAGTATTATGTTTTTGAAAATTCCTGACTGTTTACACACTAATAACCAAACCTTTATGCACAGGGTAGCCACAGTGATTAATTTTGATCAATTTGTTAATCGTCCGTATTTTTTTGTACAGTACTTCAGCTGAGGGGAATATTTGTTAACACTGTAATTTTCACTGCCAGCACAGATTTTATCTTAACACAGTTAAGAATATTAGAAAGGATAATCAACCTTTTGTCTCTGTTGCTATACGCAGAGCAGATTGGAAAGTGTCCAAAGTTATGTTGTCCAGGTGGCTTTTAGAGTTAGCCATTTATTGTAAATATAATAAAGCAATTACAATTTTACCAAAGGCTCATTCTGCTAGGGCTGTAACTGCATCCTCAGAGTTTTCAGGAATTCTGTTTGTTATCTTTGTGTAGCTGTGTCATGGGCTTGTCTGCATACATTTGAAAGATGTAACGTGATCTTGTTCATTCTATCTGATAACTCTGACTGATGGGTGCCACGCTGATTGTCGGATCGTTTTCGTCCCTGCTAGTGCTGGAAGCCTGAAGCTGCTTTAAGATTTTTCTTTATCGTAATTCCCTTGGTTACTGACTTTTCAGGTCTCATTTGCCAACTTCACGTTCAGATGGATTGATTGCGGCTAAGTGCTCCTTCTTCTTATAATCCATTTATGATTTATTTATTTGTTTTTATTTATTTATTTTTTTAATTTTTGACAGCCCCTTTCTATAAGGATAATCTTAAACTTCATGTAAGATTATATTCTTTGTTTCTAAAGCTTTATATTTACCTGTTGTTACCTTCGGTTTTCCTTGCATCATTAGCCCGGTCTGGTTTAGCAGTTTTGATACCTGGAGAATTTTCTGTTTGCTGTTGAGGTGATATTATTTCCTGTTGATTATATTAGCTTTTATGATAATGGATAAGGTTAAACTCGGAAATAGATTTTGCAAGTGTGTCAATACATCCACAGAATCCTGCCGCAGTACACCTATGACTTCTGCAAGATGTGCCTGGGGTCCAAGCAGTTCTCAGCTGACTGCACTGTTTGTAAGGCCTTCGGGTCTACATCTTTGACTGAAAGTCATAAACTAATTTTGAATGGTTTTCTTCCCTCCCTAAAACTTCCTTGGACAAACAGAAAAAGGACTAGGTAAAGTCTAGGGAAAAGGACAGTGAAAACTAAAAGAGAAAATCTGATGAAGCTGGACCCGCTTTTTTCCAAAAATGCAGAGGTTGGATCTGACCCCCCTCTGTTTCTGTAGCCCAGCAATCATTTCCAACTCCTACTCCACTTTTGCAGACACTTGCTATCATACAGGACAAGTTCTTAAGGCCTTCTGCCAGCAGGCATTCCACTGTGTGAGAGTCAACTAGCTTTGTTTCCAGGGCTTCTTCCCCCTCTTCTCTTTGGTCTGTCAGGTCCCTCACAAGCACCAATGATTTGGATTCGGGAGCTCATGATGAGGGCCTTTCTGCAGACACAGACTGAAATAGGTGTCATCCCATCCCCCTCTGTTTCTAGAGCAGATCGGGTTGGCCCCTCATTTCCCTTTCTTGCTCCTTACCTGGTCCATGTTTTGGGACCAGTGGCTTCATAGCCATTACACCACCTGGGGCTTTTGCATCCAGTGCTGACATCCTTACTTCATTTTTTGGATCTTTCTCATCCTGTTTCATTTAACACTGCTGTATTCAACATAGACCAAATCTCTCATCCTAATGCCCAATGCCAGGTCTTTGGCTCTGTCTTCTACACCAACCCGCTTGGCGCCATTCTTAGTGTTGGACTCTTTGGCCATTGATGCTTTGGCAACAGTCTCCTCCTCAAATGTCAGTGATTCCTTCCTTGGCCATTAGTTCTTCCTCAGTGGAGACAGACACTGCCCTGGGTCAGACCTTTCTAGTGTCAGTGGACCAAGGGTGTTTGAAGTCATGGAGATGATGATCTCTGCTTCCTGCACAACCTCCATCTGTGCCCCCAAGCACCATACATTGTGCTCCTGAGTTTATTCATCTAGCTTCCCAAGGACTGAGTAGAGCTGATAAGGCCCCCTGATGTTCTTAGCTAAGAAGATTTACAAAAGGTGGGGGCATACAACTTCCCCGTGGAATATGACATCAGACAGCAGACTTGGATGATCAAGAAGGTCCCCTCATCCCCTCCAGAAGATACCACATTTAGCGAGATCTTGAAGTTGATGCAACAGATGCTGTCTTGACCCACTGACCTACCATCTCAAGATGAGGAAGGTGTTATTTGAGGCCTGCTCTCTGTAGCTCCTGGGTGGTCCCTCCTGCTGACCATCTGATAGATTTGGCCCCCAGAAGGGCATGGCAAGAACCTGGCTGTTCCAAAACTATTCCAGAAAGCCTGTGGTGGATTTTTTGATTGTTGCAACAGCTACCAAGAGAGAGCTGTCTGACAATCCTGGTGTTGACTGTCCACCCAACAAGGAGTCTGTGGTGATGGATAGGATGGGGAAGTGGCCATACTCTTCTGACACTTATGCCCTGTGGACATTGAATTACATTACACAAGTGAACCGCTTCCAAAAAGGTTTAGCGGAACAAGTTTTAGACTCTTTGAAAAAGCTATCCACACCAGAGTCTAGAAAGCAGGTAGAGACCAAAATGGGGGAGATGCTCAACATTACCAACCTCTCCATGGATCTCTTAAATAATGATGCAGATGGAGTTGCCCAGTAGATATGAGACATCATGCCTGGCCGTGCATTTGTGACTTTGCAGATATTTTTATGGCATCCTTCAAAATGACCTTTAAGATGGTACCCCCTTATTTGGTCCATCAGTGAAGGAAGTTGTTGAGGTGTGACCAGGAAGGCAAGACTGTCTGCCTTTAACTTGAAATTTGAGGCCCCTGAAAGAACCTACAACAGAAATAAGGACTCCAAATCTCTATTGTGAGAAAAAATTAGCATCAGTCCTTTGACTCCACCTCAGACAGGGGTGACTATGGTAAAGGTAAGCCCCTGTAATGAATGCAGACCCAGAGGTCAAGGTGGTCCACAGAATGGGAGACTCTGGGAGTCGTCCTTGGATAAAACAGTAACAAGATTCCTGAAAGCTTGCCTGACTTGTTCAACTCTGGAAGCAGTCGGGTCATTTATCTGTCCACTCACCTCCATAGATGGCATCACGCAGGCTTCTTGAGTGAGAGAGGCAACATCCAGAGGCTGTATTGTAATCTCTTCCCACTGACCACTCCCTGAAACCCAGACATTTCTGCATTTTCCACCCCAACAAAAAGAAAAGTGGCCAAAAAAGAAATTCTCTCTTTCAGAAAAAAAGAGCTATTTAAGAGGTCATACTAGGCCAGCGAGGGTCAGGAGTCTAAGACTCTCTTCTTCAGTACCAAAGAAGAACAAGGACCATGGGTCCATTCTAGACCTCAGCTGCCTAAATCTTCACATCAAAAAGACACACTTCAAAATGACCATGGTGTTGCTGATTTTGCCCTGCCTGAAAGCGAATGACTGGATGTGCTCAATGAATCTCAGTGGATCTCCAGGATGCCTACCGCCACATCAATATATTAAGAAAATCCAGGAGGTTTATACGCTTCTTGCTAAGAGCCAGTCATTATTAGTTTAGAGGCCTGCACTTTGGGCCCAACACAGCCCTCCAGGTGTTCACTAAGAGCATGGGAATATTTCCAGCCATCGTAGACTAAGAGGAATCTGTGTTTACACATTTGGATGATTGGCTCTTCACTGTTACAGCTAGAGAATTTCTTCTTAAAGCCAGAGGTGTTTGTTACATCTCTGCCTATCCTTGGATATCTCTCCAAATTACAAAAAAATCAATTCTTTGTCCAGCCCAGTCCATGATATTTATTGGATGTTTTCTGGACATGACCAATTTTACAGTCAGCTTTCCTTTAGACTGACTCCAAAAAACTCAAAGCTCCAAGCCAAAGCCTTTTGAACCACTGGTATCTGTTAGCACTTTTGGTACTTTGAGTACTTGGTTTGATGGGATCAGCTGTAGTCATGATTCCTCACACATGCTATTACATTGCAAATTCTACAGTGGCTACTGAGAGTTCAGTTTTTCGACCACCCTGCAACCCCATAATCATTGTTCAGCTGTGCAAGGCTCATATGATGTGATGGCTCACCTCTTCCATTTTTTCAGCAGGGAGATGTTTGTTTCTCCTCCTCCAGGCCTGACAATCGGCACAGATGCTTCCCTTTTGGAGTGGGAAGCATTTCAAAGGGAGGATGGTCAAAGGGACTATGAATCGCAAACAGGCAATCTTCACATAAATATCCTAGAGATCAGAGAGGTCCTTCTAGCATTTCAGGAATTCCAGGACCTTCTAGCTCTAGGAATGGTTTCCATTCAAACATACAGACAGTGACATGGTGTTTGAATAAGCAAGGAGGAACTGTATTCTGCCATACCCCCCTTTGCAGAGAGATCGTGAGGGTTTGGCAGTAGGAAATTTCTTTGTATTACTCTTTGATCGCTGGGCACATTCCAGGGAAAGCCAGCTGTCTTGCAAACAGGCTCAGCAGATCTATCCTCTTGTATCATGAGTGGTCTCAGTCCCATGGAAAAACATTAGATATTTGACTGCTGAAGCCAAATCTATTCCAGTCGTTTTGTTTCCTGACCAGCACCAAGAGCAACAGGTATTTTGCCTGATCCTCCTGAAGGGACAGAACCTGAGAGATGGTGTGGTCGAGTAGTGGCCCAGTGCAGCATGCAAAGCTACTGTTATCATCATTGTCTCATGCTGCCACAGCAAATTTTGTCTCTCCTTGCACAGTCCTTACTTGATTATGCGCCTGTAGCTTCTAGATCCCTGTCTGGATCTGCTGTTACACCTGTCTGGTCAGCCTCACCTTGACTTATGAAGTCTCTATTTAACCACTTGGTTTCTCCATTTTCATTAATTGCTAAGGACCTTTTGTTATCTGAGAGTGTGGTTCACATTCTTTCCATTTCTCAAAAATAATCCACTCATATTTAGGAGTAAATGAAAATCCTTCACCTTATTGGCAGCAAAGCAGGAAATTGATCCCTTCTCAGCATCCATTCCTGAAATACTTCCGTTAATTTCAGACTCATTTGATAAATATTCAAGTTATGAGGGCGTAGGCTATGAGCCGTAGATGTTCTTCTGTTCACTTGCTGCAGTATTTTTTACTTGAGGGCTATCCCCGCCAGAAGGCACCTGATGTTAGCCAGGATACAAAAGGGTGCATGGTATGCCTGATGGGGGCTGCAGTTGGATGTAGGCCATAAAACAGACATACGCATGTACCATCCTCAGAACATTTCTGCCACCAATCAGAATGCCAGCTCCAACTGTCAATCATGCAGTTTCCAGCAATTCCAACTTCTTTCAGATAAACGACCCTTTGGGGAATTATTTTCCTGCTATTTATTTATTTCATCCAGGAAGGCAAGTGCCAGTGTGGAAGACAAATTCCACATAAGGACAGCCATACCCAGTGTCTTTTTTGCCTAGGCTGTAACAGGACAGTAAGTCATGCAGTATTTGTCAGTTATCCGTTCATAAGACCCTTAGAAGTCGGCTTTCATCACTAGCTTTATAACTGGAAAACCAATGGCTTAAATTGTTAACTAGGCACATGGAGGGTTTCTTGACGGCCGATACTGAGCCACTGAAACATAAGGTAAAGAAACTTTGGCCTACTTCTTTCCCTGCACCTCTCCCATCCAACATATCTCCCGAGGCACTCATCAGCCTGGAGCCATGTTCAATTCCAGGCATGGAATCACAGGCTGAACCCACTTCTGAGGTTGGATTGACTTTTGCCGTGAGCATGTCTCAAGAGGTAGAACAGATGTCCAATCTGGATGTCGAGGGGGAACCCAGGCGTGAATGCATCAAGGAACCTAGGCATTTGCCACAAATGTCTGCTACTGGTCTGCTGCAGGCTGAAACCTTCGAACTCCATTCATCTGTACCCCTGACATTAAAAAAGGTAGTCTGTCCAGCAAAGAAAAAAACAAAAGACAAAGCATGTCTCCACTGCTAAAGAGGGTCCTGCAGATTGGCAGGCTTTCTGTCCATCTTTTTAAGGCCTTCATGGCTCTTAAGCAGCCTGCCTCTCAGCCCGGCCCCACCCCAGCCACTCAACTTTACCAGAGAAGGGCTGGTGACCCAGATTGTTCAGACGGACACTCTTCTGATGAAGATTCTTTAGACTATTCTACTCAAATTCCCTCCCCTCAGGAATACATCTCTCCTGAGGAGGAGTCAGTGGGTGCAGATCCTCCCATGGAGGAAATGACCTTCAAGGAGACCATCCTGAAAATGCTTGAACACTTAAAGTGGGATTCTTCCCAAATCTCAGATGTCCAAAAATGGTATTACCAACTTCTACAAGTGGACCTTCCCAGCTCTTCTGCAGTGCCACCAATACATCCAGCCTTTTTGGATGTTTTCCACCATGCATCCCAAAACCCAGACTCTCAGGCTCCAGCTCCGAAAAAGCCAGTCCCCGAGGACTGTCAGTTTCTTTTTACGTGCCCGGCTGCAGACCCAGCAGTCATCTCGGTTGCTACTGACAAGCCCTTCCAGGATGCTTCCTTCTACCTCCCTATTCCCATCAGATAAAGAGATTAGAACCCTGCAAAGGCTAGGGAAAAAGGCATACACTTCAGCCACTTTGACTTTCAGCGCCATCAACTACCTGACTCAAGCAATGTTTGTTATCTCAGGGAAAACACTCAAGTCTTTTAGGAGCTCCTTCCCAAGTGCAAAGGTACTCCAAATGCAGCTGTGATGCTGTAGAGGCTTGCGCTAGGGCAGCTGCTACTGGGTCACTACTAAGAAGATTCTCCTGGCTTAGACTTCAGCCATTGCAGAACGACTTCAAATCCAAATTAATGGATGCCCCTCTGGACAATACATCCTTGTTTGGGCCAGCTGCAGCTGCTCTTTTCAAAACCCTGCAAGAAAAGTCTAAGGAACTCCCAAGAGTTAAAACACCTTTTAGTTTCCCCGGGGCCCAGGTTCCACAGGAATTTTCCCTCCAAGCCTGGCTTTGTTCACAGCTGTTCTCAGCACCAACAAAGCAAAACTTCTAGGGGAGGTAAGAGACCACAGAGGACTAAGGCACCTCAGGCACCACCCCAACAAAAACAAACCTTTCTAGACAGAGCGGGGAGTATGCGACTACACTACAAACATGCCCCCTCCCTCCGCCTCTCAAATGCTGTCAAGACATGGCAAACCATTACGCAAGACAATTGGGTCCTTTCCATAATCAAAAAAGGATACTTCATGGTTTGGCACTCCACTCCCACCTTTTGGGACATTCCACAACCACCCAGAGTACAACTTCATCATTTTGCAGATCTCCTCTCAGATTTGTGGCAGCAGGGCCCCATTCAAAGAGTTCCCTGTAGCTCCAGAGGGAAAGGATTTTATTCAAGAATGTTCCTAGTGTCCAGAAAGGATGGCCCCTGGAAGCCAATCATAGACTTCTCATCTTAACACCTTCTTAAAGGTTCCTTCCTTCAGAATGCTAATTGCAAACCCTTTTTCCTCTGCTTCTCCCATGGGATTCATGGCCTTTCTAGACATAAAAGATGCATCTCAACATCCTCATTCACTCCAGGTACAGGAATTTTTTAAGTTTTTCTGTGCATTCATGGAATTTTCAAATGTTCTTCATGTTTCACTGTTGCAGTCAACACATTTGGGTTATCTGCTTGCAGTAGCCCTCAGTCGGCATGATTAACAAAGTCTTGGGTCCTGCTTCGGTTGCTGTCTCTTCTTCCGTGACGTCAGGTAGTCAGGGGTATAAAACATGCAGCCGACGCCATTACATCAGTCTTTCTTGCCGTGCAGTGCCCGAAGCAGAAGCAGTTCGCATGTGCCGATTGGCCGACTCCTGAAATTTTCGTTTTCGAGTTTCAGAACCGAAGTCTTCAACTAAAGCTAAGTACCCCATTGGGGAAACTTTTTCTTGCTCTAAACCGATGTCATTAAAAGTTAATAATTGTATTTCTTGTGGAAAGCAAATACCTCATAAAGATTTCCATTCGTACTGTATTCCTTGCCAAGAACCTGACCACGATGTACCTCGCTGTCAGTTTTGTGCCTTATTTAAACGACAAGCTATCCGTCATCTGTATATTTACGCTTCTAAATATTTTGGTACTTGGTTCAGTTATCCAGATATGTCTTCGGTAAGCCATCCGACTACAGATATTCCAAAAAAACGCAAAGATAAAGACAGAGACAGGCCACCTAGGTCCAAAGCTGCCAACGACGCTTCTCTTAAGCCAGTCGTCAGTTCACCGGTAAGCAGTGAGGCGCTTTCGCAGCCCCTGATACCCACTACTTCAGATTCGCAGGCCTCTACTGAGACCCATTCGGAGTCAGGTGTGCCGCGAGATGCTTCAACTGTGGAACCTGCGGATCTCTCTACCTTGGATAGGTCCGGAGCCGCTGTGAAGGCACCGGCTTCTGAGGGTGTATTCAGGCTTACTGACTTGCATATTAAACCGACGCCATCTTCTTCTTCAAGGCCTAAAACTTGAAACATGCCTAGAAAACCGACGCCCAGACTGCATGGTCAGGCCTCTATGCCTAAAAAACAAATAATAAGAATGGCTGAAGACCTTATTACTTTAATCAGGGGAAGCCAACCCTCCCCCTCTAAGAGACCTAGGATTGAGTTTGCTTATGATACTTCTGACCAGGATTCTGAAATTTCTGTTTTCTCTGATGACCAGGATTTACCGTTATCTACCTTTGAGGATTCTGATGCTGAGGACTCTATTCCCTCTGCTTTCCCCCCAGAGGATTTCTCTTTTAGTGAAACCTTGCACACTCTTAAGGAGCATTTTCATTGGGAAAGTCAGGATTACTCTGATTCTAAAAAGAGGCTTAGGGATTTCTTACTCCTGCCGCAGCACAGGCCTTTAGCTATCCCTCCTGTACTAGACATTGTTGATTATGCCTTTTTGGAATCTAGCTTGGCCCCTGACTCTTTACCTCCTGCTCTCAGAAAACCTTACAGATATTACAGGGTTCCTGACTCTCTCAAGTTCCTTTTTAAAAATCTTACTGCGGATCCTGAGACATTTCACAGGGACCCAAGGGCATTAAGGCTACTACTGCCAAAAATCCTACCCCCTCTGATAGAGACTCCAGGGTGCTGGATAGCTGGGGTAAGAAGGTATACACTTCTGCAACTTTGGCCATTATGGCCTTAAATTGCCAGTTTCATATGTTAAAGAATCAGCAGCATATTATTGGATTGCTTAAACAGAAAATGATATTGATTCCTGATTGTGCTGAAAATGAGGATTTACAGGATGTAATGCATTTTGCTGAACAGGTTGGAAAACATACTTTGCAGTGTGGTTTTGATTCACTAGAGGCATCTTGCAGGGCTGCTGTCACTGGGTCTGTACTTAGAAGGCATGCTTGGCTTAAGGAGCAATCCTTGCCAGATCATGTTAAAGCTGAATTACTGGGTGCTGCCTTAAATCAGGACCGCCTGTTTGGCAACAAGGCAGAAGAAGTTCTTAAAAAGGAGGAAAAAGCTAAATCTATGCAAACTGTTAAAGATTTCCTACAAGTACAACCTGCAAGATTTAGTAGGCATTGGCCCTCTAAGAATTGGTCCTTTCCTGCCTCTTCCAGACTTTAGTCCCAGGGTATGCACAGGACTAAGGAGTGTGGAGCTCCCACTTCCAAATCTGGGAGTAGTAAAACTCCCCCTTTGGTAAACTGTCTCAATGACTTAACTTTAAAACTTCCAAGCACTTCTCAACTGACTGCTCCTTTGGGGGAAAGATTGCTCTGCAGGTAAACAAAATTGGGAACTCATTACCCAGGACATATGGGTTTTAAATATAGTTTCCCAGGGGTACAGATTTCACTTCGACACTTTACCAACCCCAAACGGTTGGCCAGATCTAGCCTCAAATCGGTGGGCACAGGCTCAAAAGCAAGTACTCTATCTCTTAAGCATAAAGGCTATATTCAGACTGTATCAGAAGAGGAAAAGGGACAAGGTTTCTACTCGAAGACTTTTCCTGGTACCCAGAAAAGACAACTCATGGCGTCCTATCCTGGACCTGTCTACCTTAAGCACCTTTGGTGATTCCAAAATTCAAGATGCTAACTCTTCACCAGTTGCTTTCCATGCTAGGCAAAGATGCCTGGTTGGCAACACTAGATTTAAAGGAAGCCTACCTTCACATACCAATCGGGGAATATTGCAAAAGATACCTACGCGTCAAAGCAGGCTACATGCACTATCAGTTCTCTGCACTGACCTTTGGCTTATCTACTGCACCCAGGGTATTCACAAAGTGCCTAGCTCCAGCCATTTGCATTTTGCAGGCAAAGAGATATTCAGATATACCCATACCTGAACGATTGTCTAATTCAGGTAGAAAGCCAGGACATACTTTTGAATCATCTGGCATTTGTACAAAAGGTGCTAATTTGTGTGGGGTACACCATAAATGAAAAGAAATCACACCTAGTACCCTGTCAACAAGTTATATTCCTGGGAGCAAGCTTGAATGCAACTTCCCAGATGGCTTTTCTCACGCCAGAGAAACAAATTCATTTGACAGCCTACTTCAAACTAATGGCCACAAAAACCCTGCTATATCTGCAAGGCAAATGCTGCAAGCCTTGGGGTTCATGGCCTCCTGCATTCTTCTAATTCCATATGCAACACTGCACATGAGGAAACTACAATGGTATCTAAAAAGCCTGTGGTGTCAACATTCTCAGGTTCTAGAAGCAATGATTCTTATCATACCTTGCGTACAGTTAGTGTTCCTTTGGTGGGCACAGGCCTGCCACTAAAACAAGGGACTACCATTCACTCTATCCCCTGCTTCTCAAACCCTAACAACAGACGCATCAGACTATGCATGGGGGGCGCACCTGGCAGGGAAGTGCAATCAGGGCAAATGGAACCCAAGTCAAATGCACCTGCATATCAATCAAAAAGAAATGTTAGCTGTACAGAATGCTCTGACAGCCTTCAAGGACCACATTCTTCCAGGACAATTAATGGTAAAGATGGACCACACCACTGTTTTGTGGTACATAAACAAGCAGGGGGGCTACTCATTCTTACCCCCTCTGCAGACTAGCCATGGCTCTGTGGAACACAGCCTTGAGCTACCAAGTGCATCTACAGGCTCAATTCTTGCCAGGAAAACTAAATACACTGGCAAACCAACTAAGCAGAAATCTCATGGACCCACACGAGTGGAAACCGGAACCAAAGACTTTCAACATGTTGACAAACAAATGGGGGTGCCCAGATATAGACCTGTTTACCTCCCCCAGAACTACCAATTGGACATATTTTGCACAAGGACTCCCCACAAACAAGCTTGAAAAGTGGATGCTGTGTTCTTCAGCTGGAAAAACCTATCAGTTTATGTCTTTCCTCCTCTGCCTCTGCTCTCCAAAGTACTACTAAAGATGAAACAGGACAAACCAAGGACAATATTGATTGCACTAGACTGGCCACACCAACACTGGTACCCCCTCTTGCGCAGTGTGTCATTGCTGGCTCCATGGCACCTGCCTCAGACCCCTACCCTGTTGTCACAGCAGGAGAACCAGATTCTGCACCCTCAGCTTCAAACCCAGAACCTGGCAGCTTGGCTAATTACCTAATCTCTCCATTACCATCCCTCAGTAAACAAGTGCTGGATATTATTTTAGAGGCAAGGAGGCCTAGTACTAGGAAATCTCATGCTGAAAAATGGAAAAGATTCTGTGCCTGGAACCAGTCTCAAGGTATGGGCACAGCAGCGCCCAACTTACCTCAGATTCTTCAGTACTTAACTGAGATGCTTCACAAGGGCCTTTCTTTTTCGTCCATCAAAATTCATGCCTCAGCCATTTCAGCTCATTATAACACAGAACCCACCCCTCTTCTCTCATCCACCGCTCAAACAGTTCCTCAGAGGGGCCAAAAACTTAAGACCACCCAGGAGAGCCCCAACTCCAGCCTGGGACCTTAACTTTGTATTAGAGAAATTCACTCTTCCTCCTTTCGAGTCAGCTGCATGTGCAGATTTAAAATTCCTTTCTTGGAAAACAGCCTTCCTTTTAGCAATCACTTCAGCAAGAAGGGTATCTGAATTCTATCTAAATTCCTCCTCCCATCCTTAGCTCTGGGAATCTAACCAAATGTGTTGACTGCAACAGTGAAACACGAAGAACATGTACAGTTGTGTACACTTACCATAAATGTAGATGTTCGAGTGTATTCACTGTTGCTGTCCTGGTTACCCTCCCTCTAGCCCCCTGACTTCTTTCGGCTATACCTCTACTCTCCTTTACTATGCTTAAAAGCTTTTTGGTGTATTTGCTTTTTTTGTTGGAGGTATAACCTTATGTGTGTGTGTGTGTGTGTGAGTGTGTGTGTGTGTGTGTGTGTGTGTGTGTGTGTGTGTGTGTGTATATATATATATATATATATATATATATATATATATTATTATTATTATTTTTATTTATTTTTTTTTATTGCTTCCCATTAGGGGGGAAGCTGACATCTGGGGTAAGAAAAACTGATATAATGGCATCAGCTGCATGCTTTATTCCCCTGAGTACCTGATGTCATGGAAGAAGAGACAGCAACCGACGCAGGACCCAAGACTTTGTTATTCAGGCCGACTGAGGGTTACTGCATGCAGATAACCCAAATGTGATGACTGCAACAGTGAATTCTATGGAACATCTACATTTATGGTAAGTGAACACAACTGTACTTTCTCTGCATTGCCTTTTGGCCTCTCTACAGCCCCAAAAGTTTTCACAAAATTTTTGGCTCTAGTGATTGCTTGCTGCAGGCTCCTGGGTATCCAGATTTTCCCATACCTGTATGACCTGCTGTTATATGCCCCGAATCCTCAACAGAACCTACAGACTACCATCACCTTCCTGAGAAATCTGAAGTTAACAATAAACTCAATAAATCAACCCTCGCCCCATCCCAAGACCACATTTTCCTGAGCTGCCGAATCCAAACAGACATAGTGAAAATGTCTCTGCCACCCCAAAAAGCAGAAGAACTTCAGGCCTTCTTTCTTTCCCTCTTTCCATTAAACCACATCATGGCCAGGAATTCCTTAGGGTACTAAGTTTTATGGCCTCAACTATACTCATGGTACCCCTGGGAAGGCTACACATGAGGAAATTCCAGTGGTTCCTCAGATCTGTCTGGACACAACACTCTCATCCACTAGAATACCTCATTCCCCTCATCCCATGCTTAAAGAGGGAACTTCTCTGGTGGACCCAGCAGGTAAAACTAAACCCAAGGCTTACTTCTACATCCTGTAGACCCAGTCCAAGAACTTTACACAGATGCATCAGATGTTGGCTGGGGCCATCCCTGGGCAAATTTACAGTCCAAGGAAGGTGGTCCCTCTCATCGAAAAGAGAACACTCAGATGTGAGCATTGCTCCTAGCCTTACAAACCTTCCATTCACTCCTTCATCCAGGTGCAATAAAACATTTCGCCGACAACTTGACTGTACTCTGGTATGTGAAAAAGCATGGGAAAGCCAGATCCTACCTCCTGTGTGGGAATTCCTGGCTCAACACACATGGCAATTCAAGCCGTGTTCATTTCTTACAACAGAAATCTTTTGGCAATCTGTCTGAGCAGATCCTGGTCCCGAACCCATGAATGGATGCTTCACAGGGATGTGTTCCTGGAAATAGTCCACCAGTGGGGAACTCCACACACAGACTTGTTTGCCTCCCCCATGAACAGACAGCTTCCCAAATTCTTTGCCAGAGTTCCACATCCTCTGGCTTGGAAAGTGGACTCCCTTTCCTTCTCATTGAAGGGGGCTGTTCCTATGCTCATTCCCTCCCCTTCCTCTAATACAAAAAGTCCTGCTCAGAATCAGACAAGATCAACCAGAAATCTTGCTGGTGATGCCCTTTTGGCCAAGACAACATTGGTTCCCCCTTCTCCTGCAATTAGCGAAGAACCATCACCACAAGTTACCCCACAGAGTAGACCTTCTCACACAGAACAGAGGATCCTGGTTACATCCACACCTGTCAACACTACAGCTGACACTGTGGGTGATGGCATTCTAATTCCTTTCAGACACCTTTTATATGAGGACGTGCTTATGGTTTTGCATGAGGCCAGAATACCCAACACTAGAAAATCTTACATTTCCAAATGGAAAAAGATATTCACTATGGTGTTTCTGTTAAGAACCAAGACCCACTGGCAGTGGGAATAGCACTAGTTCAGAAATATTTGTATGAACTGCTCTCAGCTGGCCTGGCTTCTTCGTCAGTTAAAGCTCACATCAGCTATTTCTGCTTGTCTGCCTTTATCCCCTCCTGTGGCATCCAGGTTTGAGTTAAAACAATTCCTAAAAGGCATCCTCCACATTAGGCCTCCCAGGAAACCTATTCCTTTTTCATGGGACCTTAATTTTGTTCTAAAGAAGTTGACATTGTCCCACTTTTGAACCCACTGCTTCAGCCTCCCTCAAACATTGCTCATGGAAAACTGTCTTGCTAGTAGCTCTGACTTAGCTAGAAGGGTGTTGGAACTCCAAGCCCTGATGGCTGTTCCCCCTTCTTGGTCTTTCATAAGGACAGGGTATCGTTGACAACAAACCATTTCTTTATGCCCAAGGTGGTTAACGAGCTATCCCTTAACCAATCTATTTAACTACCAACTTTCTTTCCCTCTCCACAAAGTCACAGTGAGAGGATTCTTCACTTCTTTGATGTTCACAGACAACTGAGATATTACCTAAACAAGACAAAAATCCTCAGGAAATCTGATCAGCTTTTTGTTAATTTTTCACCCCAGGGCTCTGGCTCTTCCTGCATCCAAGCAGACTCTTTCTTCTTGAATTTCTAAAACTTTCTCCGTTTGCTACGCTCACCATGGAAAGGATCTTGCTGCACCTGTGAAAGTCCATTCTACCAGAGTTATGGCTTCATCAGTGGTTTTCTTCAAAGGATTGGATAACAGTGCCACCCTGGAAGCAGCCACCTGGTCTACTATTCATACCTTTACCATACATTACAAGCTGGATGCTGTCTTCAGATCTAGAATCAGTTTTGACAAAGCCGTTTTATATGGCTTCATAGAGAGTTCTCTGCTCCTTCCACCTCCCTTCCTTCTTGAGTTCTGGTATTCTCCCTCAAGTAAAGAATACTGCAGCAAGTGAATAGAAGGATATAGAATAGTTGTTTAAGAATCTTACCATAACCATATATGTCCTCCTGTTCACTGCTGCAGTGTTCTTTCCCCACTGGTCTCTTGTGTTTCCTGGATGTACTGACCATTCATGGCCTTAGTCTGGCTTACCTCCTGGGGCATTCAGTTCTGAGGATGGTAGCATATGCCTGTTTTATGGTTTATGTCTGACTGCAGTCGATGTCAGACGTACAACGTACCCTGTAGTAGCAAAAGACTTTTGTATACTGGCTGACGTTGGGTGCCTTTTGGCGGGAATATCCCCCAAGTAAAGAGTACTGCAACAATGAAGAGACGGACATCAGTGGTTATGGTAAGATTTTACACAACTTTTCTTTCCTGTGGTACAAGGTTTGATTCCCTCAGCATTCATTTGCCTATGGTGAGCAAATCATTTTATCAGACATTGTTCCTGGAAAAGTGAGGGCTTGTCTGGTTAATAAATGTTTGTTTATTATTGTTTATCCTTATTTCTGTAACAGCACTGACACTTTCCATTGCTTCTCATAAGTTGTATGAAGCTTTTCTGTCAAAGACCTGGTTTCACCTTGGGACCTCAACTTTGTCGTAGAAGCCGTGACAAAAGTTCCATTTAAGCTAACTCATCAGCACAGTTACCATAAAGCTCTGATGTGAAGTTGTTAAATCTCGCCGTTTATTCTCACTGATGGGTTCGGAGCCGATCCTTGGCTCCGACACGGCCGATAGCAAAGCTCAAGGTTTGTCAGTAGCCGAGACCAAGCCCCTTATCCCACAATGCACTGCTGGAATTACCTCAGATCTAATTTGCCGTGGCAAGAGAGATCTCGGTGATCCAGTTAGCTCGGACCATTTTGACAAATCGCAAGTTTAAAAAAATCTTTTTTTTCTAGTTTTTTGGGTGATTGTTACTGTTTAGTGTGTTTCTAGTTTAAAATAATATAGTTAAGTAGGTTAGTTTTTGTAGAGATCTACTCTGTGTGTAGTTTTTGTTTTCTTGTTGTTAGGCCATTTCTTGGCCCTATTTAGTCTTACTATCTTTAAGTGTTATTAGTTTTCTTAGTGTGGGCTTAGTTAGCCCTGTATTTAGCCTTTACAGGTATTTTTTTTGTGCTCTTCTGTTAAAAGAATGTTGGATGAGAGAGCGAAATCTCAGCCCAAATCGAGGTTTAAAAAGTGTCCAGATTGCGGACAGAAAATGTCCGTTACGGATGGACATGTCCAATGTGTCTATTATCTGGGGGCTAAACACCTCCAAGACTCCTGCAGTATATGCCATTCCTTTTCATCTAGGGTTCTCTTAGAAAGGAAAAGAAAACTAGTAGATAGGTGGTTACTGCAGCATTCTTTTTCTGAAGTGTTGGGTAGCCAGGAAAGTGCCAGCACTTTGTCAAAATCTTCGAAGTCTTCTGATTCCAAACAGACCAAGAGGCCAAAGAGATCAGAGGGTACAGGGTCATCAGCTACACAGCTCTCGGAACCGAGTGTCCCTTTGGTTCGGAGCCAGCTCCCAGTCTTGGAGCCAGTCTCCGAGGTCCCCTCATCTCCTCTGCTCCAATCAGCACCTTCGGTGCATTCCTCTAAGTCTTCGGTCACCCTATCTGATTTGGATATGGATCGACTAGTGCAGAAGCTTTTAAGGGCACCAGGACTTGCTAAATGGTTGTCGGCACCGACCACTTTGTCGGAGCCGAAGACCATTGAACCGGATTTGATTACTTCTTCTCCGAGCCGTACTGGACCCTCGGAGCCGGAACCGATGATTGTCGAACCCTTGGAACCGAGACCCGTACCAGTGGTATCGGTTCCATCTACTCGGACGTCCTCGACGCCGATCGAGGACGCTAGGAGCCGACGCTCTCCTGTCGGGTCTGGGGACAATAGTCGGACCGATATATCAGTGCCGACTCTTCCTCTCGGGGCTTTGGCTCGGATGAGCTCGGCTCCTACCTCAGGCTCGAAGCCTATGGTTTCGGTGCGGGAGGATCAGACGGTCCATTCGGGTCCGTCTACCTCTTCTCGTCTGAGCCATGGCGCTTTCGACGCCATGAGGAGAGTCGTGTCTCCTAAGACATCATCATTATCGGTTTGGCCTTCCCTCT
Organism: Protopterus annectens; assembly: GCF_019279795.1. NCBI lineage: Eukaryota > Metazoa > Chordata > Ceratodontiformes > Protopteridae > Protopterus > Protopterus annectens. Next base: position 601,996,083 of record NC_056751.1, read on the forward strand.
CCCCTCAAGTTCCTGTGTCCGCTTCTCCATCTACCGGTCCCCCTGCAAAGCGTAGAAACCCAGAGCCTCAAGTACCCCCACAGGGCGTCCCCTTCTCTTCTGAGACCTCCCCAGATCCCCCTACTGAGGAGGTACCCAGGAAGAGATTGTGCAAGAGGAGGCACTTGGACTCCCAGTCTTTGACATCTGACACTGACCTGGATGAGTCAGAAGGATCCCCTCGATCCCCCTCTGAGGATATCTCCTTTGCAGAGATATTAGAGATCCTGAATCAGAGCGGAGGTTGGCAATCCAAAACCCCTACTGAGGACGAGTCAGTGCTCTTAAAGGCTTTTGGGTCTCAACCTTCCACTTCTTGGGTGTCTCCACCTTACGATGAACTCATGAACCTGATCTCTCGTAAGGCATGGGAGTTGCCGGAGGCCATGGAAACTGTCCCTCGGAAGCCGAACAAGTTTATCTCTGCCCCAGTGGACAAAGCCTTTTTGACCAACGAAGTGCCTGTTGATGCCATGGTGGTAGCCGCAGCCACCAGAAAGGAAGTGTCTGAAACATTCACATCTATCCATCCTCCTAATCGAGATTCTAGGATCATGGATAGATATGGGAAACGCATGTTTAGTTCAGCAACCTTTTCTCTTCGATCGCTAAACTATTTAACCCATTTCACGAGACTCCAAAGAGATCTCCTGAAAGAGCTAGGAGATGCTCTTCAGGGTACGGTAGCTGCAGGGGTGGCCGACAGAGTCAACACACAGCTTGCTACCCTAAATTCGGTTGTGAACTCGTCCATGCGTCTCATATCATATGCAGCTGATGGTTCGAGTAGAGCCGCTAGTTTAGGCATTGCTCTGCAGAGACGAGCCTGGATGCGTCTCTGTTCCTTTGTGGAGCCCTTTAAGTCTTCCTTTATTAACACCCCGTTTGACCAGCTCATCACTGTTTAAGCTTAAAGTAAAGGAAACATTAACCAGGTGTGAGCAGGAAGGCAAGACCTCATCTGCCGTTGG